>NW_004440189.1:80332-139294 GCF_000330505.1 Entamoeba invadens IP1
TTTTTAATGCAAACCGGCGGGAAAAAATACCCAAAGATTGTTTTTTCAACGAAAAAAAAATATTTCCCGATTTGTTGCGGTTTTTTTTATTGAAAAATTATTTGTTAGAAAAAAATGATGTAAATTCTCATAAAAAAGTCAAAAAAAATTCCATTTTACAATCAATTTTACAAGATTGAAAACTTTTTTCATATTAAAATACATGAAATTAACGATTAAAACATCAATAAGATGTTTGTAAGATGGAACAAAGATGTTTAAATTATTGATGTAAAGATGATAAAAAAATATCTTTCATTTTATTTCAATTTGTTGTTACACATATAATGAAGATGATGCATAAACAATGAATTGTGTTATAACACAGAGTATACATTGCACAGATTAAACAAAAAAATAATTATAAACTGTTTCTAATAAATCGATAGTGAGAAAATTTGAAATTATCGCACATTTTCGGGTTTTGTTGTTTTAATAATAAGTCCTATATTTTGGGAAATATATTTCTCCTTCTTTTTTCTGTCATGTTTTTATTTGAAAAAAATATTTATTTTTATTTTCAGTCTTTTTTCTGATTATTTTGCAACGTTTTTACTCGAGATATTTTTGTTGGTTATTTTCCTGTTAAATAAGTTCAAAAATGTACTTCAATTTTGAATTGTTTTCAGTAGCAACAAATTTGTATTCATAACAAGAAACCAAAAATGTTTTTATAATCAAATGAAAATACTTTTTTGAAATAAAAGCTTTTGGTAATGAATTGAAATTAAACACTAATAATTAATATAAAATTGGTTTCAAGAATAAAATGATTAAGATAAAGAAAATTAACAAATTGATAATTTAATAAAACAATTACGTTTTGAGATGATTTGAATGTAAAAAACAAAAGATGTAAAAATACCAACGGCAAAACAATATAAAATGAAAGTTATTCGTCTTATTTATTAGTTGTTTGGTAAATGATTTTGAATTTCAATTTATGTTAAACAAACAAAAATACTAAAAGTTGGTAATACAAATTCAGTTTTTAATCTTAATAAAACAAATGAACAAAATTGATACCCTTATAGCCGGAGCTTTACATAAAGGCTATTCATATTCTGTTATCACAGAAATGATGAAAGTGTCTCCGAACAGAATTGCGCGAGTAAAAAAGATGATTGAAGACAAAATCGCCATTAAAAACGTAAAAAGAGGGCGACCCACTAAAGTTACCAACAATGTTATCGATAAAATCGTCAAACAAACTGAAAATGATCCATTTTCAACTTGTTCAAAGATTGCACTAAACAATCACTTGTCCAAGTCAACAGTTTACAACTTAAGAAGAACACACAGATTTAAATATTGCAAACAAAAGCCAACTCAAATTCTTACACAAAAACAAATTAACACAAGATATGATTTTTGCAAAAAAATGCTACAGAAAAGAAATCTCAGAAAATGGCAAACCGCGATTGTTTCTGACGAATCCCGTTATTGTTTATTTCCAGACAAATTATATTGTTGGAGAAGAAGAAACACATTTGGTGAAATGTTAAAAAACATTAAAGTTGCAAAAACCAAAGCCAAAAGAAAAATGTTAATTCAAAAATTCAAAAAATACACTGGCCAAACACCAAAATACAATGCCAGTATAATGGTGTGGGGAGCCATTGGTAAAGACTACAAATCGGATTTGATTCTGTGTTCTGAGAAAATGAAAGCGGCAGATTATCGTCGAATGCTTGAACACAATAGAATTTTCGAACACATGAAAAAAGAGAGAAAAGGCGACTTTTATTTTCAGCAAGATGGGGCGCCACCTCACAAAGCAAAAGAAACAGTAAAATGGATTAAAAGTAAAAAGGTCAAATTGCTTGAATGGCCATCATCAAGCCCGGACTTGTCACCAATAGAACATCTGTGGGGAATTTTGGAAAGGAGATTAAGAAACGAAAAAAGTGTTTTCCGAACAAAAAAGTTGTTATTCAAGCATCTTAAAAGAGTTTGGAATAATATACCATACTCGATTATTAACAATTTGATGAATTCGATGACTTACAGATTCGAAATGTGCAAAAACGAAAAAGGTGGACCTATTGGACATTTGAGCGATTTTAAACAATACCAAAAAATTGAAAAACAAGATTGGTAAATTAATCTTAGGTAATTTTGTTTTAGATTAAATATTTTTTTAGTTAAAAAACATGGTATAACAATTACAATTTAAACAATATCGAAATAAAAATAGATTACGATGTTTTCCTTTAACATTTGGTTTAAAACAGTTTAACATAAAACAAGTACTATCGATTTTTTGGAAACAGTTTATATACCAAATTCTTGATTTTACAACTAAAGTTTTCAAAATAATAATTCGTATTGAAACTCAAAAGAAAATAAATTGTCATAATTAATTAGATAAAATTTTGTTCAATTTATCATAAAGTTGAATTAAATTTGTCGGTAATAATAAATTTTGTCATTAATAATGGATTCATGTATATTTTTGGACAATTTTGTAAACAAATTTAATAAATGAATAATAATAATATAAACGTTTTGTATCGATATCATGATTATATTTATCAATTTATTTAACAACTTGATTTTTTGTCAATAAGATATTTATATACAATTGAATAACAATCATTTTAAATTATGTATTACAGTTTATACACAAATGATCATATTTTAACAACACCAAGTTCAAATGGTAAAAATTTAAAAGTTTTAAAGCAAAAGTTTCAAAACAACTGTGATAATTTATGTTATTATACTTCTACGTTGTTTATGAGTTAATAAATATAAATTAATAAAACTTAAATATTTTTAGAAAACATGTAACGTCAAATTCTATCAAAATATTTTACACACAGATTTCAAATTAAGTATATATGCATTTTTGTATTGAAAAATACATAAAAAACATTTCAATTGATGTTATATCTTATTTTTTAGAAGTTGAGATATAAAACAATGCTAATATTGTGATCAATGTTATTGATTATAATTTTGAAACAACGATTTGAAATGAATGTTAAACTTAAAATTTCGTATTTAATAATCACATTTTGTAAAAATATTAAATATTTAGGCAAAATAATAAATGTATATTTATGTATCATATTTAATTTTAAAACAAACAAATAAAATAATATTAACAAATTGACACAGAACAACGTCCTTGTTTTTTAATTGACATGTTATTACTAAAATATCAATTCAATTATTGATGATTTCCCATTATGCTTTTTTTATTTTTATACACAAAATATAAACTTTTTAAAAACCAAATTGTTTGATAAATTAGAGTTTTCATGTTTTTTAGACCACTTGAATTTTGTTCAATGTTGTTAAAATATTGCATTTTAAAATTGTGTAACTAAACATACAAAACTTTTGAATAAATTGACAAAAAGTGTTGATGAATATTTGCGTCTAGATTATTAAAATATTACAAAAATGAAATATTATAAGCAGAATTATTCCAATTGTTACTTTTACAATAATATTTTAGTAACACACAGAAAAAACGTTGCTACGTATTATACATTACTAATTAAATTGAATATATTATTATAAAAGAAATACAACTGTATTAAGAATAAGATAAATTAATTATTTACAATAAAACCTCTCATTAACAAATCACCTATTAAGAAACCTCTCTTAAAGAAACATTTCAGCAAATCAAAACTATAATAAAACTTATTGAGGGGAAAGGAAATAAAGTATTTCATAACCATTATTGAAGGGTTTTATTTTCCCAGTTAATCTACTAATGAGAGGTTTTGGTGTATTCTTTCTTTTTCAATTTTAAACAACTTTTTTTTGAAAATTACATTAAACATTTAGTTTTTTATTTTAATATTTTTTTCAACTTTTTTCTTTTAAACAAGTTTTTATTTTTCCTTTTCAATTTAAAAAGTACAAAAAGAATAAAAAAGAAACATATTATATATATACAACCATTCAATTGATCTATTAAAAACACTTGGTTTATAAACATTTAAATGTTTAATATGTTTGAATTTGAAACAACAAAGAAAATAAATTATAAATGTGTTTTTATTTTTGTTCAAAATTAGTTTTTAATATAATTATAATTTGAATAAATTCCAATTTGGCTTCATTAAAACACTTTAAATGATAATGAAAATGTTGAAAATAGCTAATAATTCATTAATAATTGTCAATTAAAGTAATTTTATAATCTATATTAATGTTGATATATTAAATTGTAAATTGTTGTTAGTGTATTTTTTTTATAAAATGTCAAACAAAAAAATATTGATACATTTGTTATTACATGGAGACATAATATTATTATTTTTTATTCAACCAAATGTAAAATATTATTTGAAAAATTTTTTGAACGAAAAACAAATATATGTATTTATATTTTTTTTATCTGTTATGTGATCTAAAGTTAAACAACAATAAGAATTTAATATTTTGATTATAAAAAAGTTTTCACATAAAGTTAATTTTTAAATTGAAAAAACAAAAAACTATTAAGTTGATTGAATAATGTATTTCAAATTAAAACAAAACAAATAAGTGACATTTTCAGAAAATATAAAAGATATTCGTATATTATAATAATTTTCATCAAATTATTGTTAACATAAAATGATCATACACTCAGTTTTGAATAATTTAAGTTGTGGTTGTTATTCTTTTTAAAAACTTAGTTTGTAATTTTCGTTTAAAGGGGGTTAAAACAAAATTCTTAAATGTATCACAATTTTTAGGTTTCTATATTTGAAGAGATAAAAACGTGGAAGATCATAGTTATTGATCAATCATTACAATAAGCTTTTTTATAATTTATCATAGAATTTATATTTTAAAACTAAATTGTCACTTAGTTGTTATCATTAAAAAGACTATATCAATTCAATTTAGTTATATATTAATATTTCAACAACTTAAGTAAATATTACATTTAATGATCATGCCTAATTATAAATTGTTTTTTTAATTGTGTTGTTTGAAAATATTTTATATTGTAAAAACAAATTATATATTTTAAATTATTATTAAAAATTTTAAATATTAAAATATATAAAAAAGCTTAAAAACAGAAAACAATTGTTCAAACCAAAAACAATTTGTGTTGTTTATTTTCCAGCAATAATATAAAAACATTTTAGTTGTGACTATTCGTTTTATATATCACATTTAAGTTATTTGTGAATAATTTAATTTATAAACTTTTTAAATTGTAGTATATACTGTTTATTATTTGACTAAAAAATATTTAAAATGTATGCTATTTTTATTAAGTCCATGAAATCGTCATTAAAAATTGCAATTACTTTAACCATGGCATGTTAACTCTTTTATGTATTTGAATTCCATGAAAATGTTTTAAGAAGAACTGTAATAATAAAATAATACAAGAAAAAAAAATGTATTTAAAATTGAATTTCTATGATAAACAACGAGTTAATTTTCATTTGATTTATATTTAAATGTATTTGATTAAAAACAGATTTTACTGTACATATTCAACAATTTAAAACATTGAAACATCAAACTTTATAATGATAATAATCTTAAAGAAATATTTTTAATTTGCTTTTTTTAATCTCAACAACGAGGCGAATCAAGAGTTTTTATATTTGTTTAGACATGTGTAACATCAAAATTTAGTAATTTACTTGTCGGCTGTAAAAAATTTATTAAAAATATTAAAAAAACCTTAAAAATAAACAACTGTAATGGTCATAACATATTACAAAATGTTTTTAAGCATCAATTTTTTACCATGTGAAGTTCAACTATTAAATTATGTGTTGATAAATGATTTCTAAAATTTAATTCAACTTTTTAACAAAAAAATAAGTTTTTAATCTCTTGTATGTTTTTGTTTTTTGTATGCCAATCTTGTTTTTGGATGTTTCATGCTGTAAAAAAAATACAACTTTAAACAAGAAAACATATAATATCTAAATGTTAAAAATATATCGGAAGCAGTAAATATTCAATTTAAATTATCAATTCAAAATTTCGTATGTTTTGATTCTTTTTTTGTTAATAACCAGAAAATCGAATTATCAGAAAAAATAAAAAAAATAAAACAACATAACAGTTAAAGTCGAAAAAACAAACATTTTCCAACATTATTTTCCATCTTTTTTAATTAAACTTTCCCTCTTTTTGCACTAATAAAATACCCCGAAAAAGTTGATTATCAGAAAGCTTATGCTTTCGGTTTTTCTGAATCAAACACAAAAATCAAAGTCATAAAGGACTATTTAAATAAACTTTCACTTGATTTTCATTGTCGAAAGTCAAAGGAATTGTTCCACTAAAATGGGTATTGATGTCAATCAAGTACTCATTTATTATCGGTGCAAGACCATGCTCATAAAATATTGTTTAAAACAACAAATTCAAATTATCATCACGACATCATCTATCATTTTATTCAACTATTGTGTCTGCAATTTCAAACAAAAATTGAATAAAAACTTTTTTCTAAATAACTACATTATATAGAACTCATGTACAGGATATTACAATATTTGTCAACTTATTTACAATATCATGCTGTATGCGTTTATTAATTTTTGAATTTTAAATTGGTGATGTCTGCTAATTGGTTTGAATGTTCAAATGATGGTTTAAAAAAAGTGTGTCAAGTGAAACCGAAGTTGTAAATATAAAGATAAGTTTGTTCAAAAACAAAGACAATAATAAGTAAAAATGTTAAATTGTAGGATAAAGCGGATTCAAAAATGTGGTTTTTAGAAATCAAAGAAGTCAGAAATGATTTCTGTGTTGTAAGAGGTTATTTGTGTTGTTTTGAAGTTATTCGTTTTTATCAAAATAAATTTTTGTGTAATAATTAAAAATTGTTTCATTCCAGTTCGTATTTCTAAAAATAATCTAGATGTCGTATTTTTAACATGTTGCAATTTTGGAACTGATCTGTTAATTAATTGAATAATATTTAACAATTTATTTGTTCAGAAAAAAAATAAAATTTGTCTGTTTATTTATAAAATGCTCTATTTTTAAGAGTTGCGACCCGATTTTGTGGCCTAAAAAGATTTGGCACATCCATAGTATTTTGGGATACCCTGTATTGATTTAAAATATTTATTTTTAAATCAATAGTAAATTTAATAATTATATATTAATTAAATTTGATTATGACAAACAGTAATTTCAATAACAAAATTATTAATAAATATAATATGGAAAATAAAAGTAATTCAAGGCATGCAAATCTTTATTTTACCAATATAGTCAATATGATAAAGATATTAATACCAAAAATGATGATATGCTTAAATAACCAGAAAAATAAAAATAAAGGAAATGTGGAATTTGAATAATTCGAATAATATTATTTTCAGACCATTGTGGTCTTGATACACTCTAAATGCAGTAAAAAGTAAGAACCTAAACACAATAACACAAAATTAATTAAAAAGAGCAAAAAAAGCCGAATGGTGATATTTTGTGAGTTTTTTTAGAGTCTTTAAAAAGATACCTTCCAAATCCTCTTTACTCTTCCCTTGTTAATTTCAACAAACATGACATTGTAAAAAACACATATTGTTCCGAACCAAAATGGAAACTGAAAATTATACCACGAAAAATCCATTCTATCTCATTTCATGCAAGACACTAACTTCTATTCCCTTTTAGTCTACAGAAAAGGGGAAAAAACACCAGACTCGAGCGTTGTCTTTCAGGCAGAAATAGAACGGCATTTAACAACACTTAAACCCGACACATCTATACCACCCGACTTTCGCGAACCAACGCCCGGTCAACTCACACAAAAACAACTTGAAATGCACTTCCCAAAAATTCCAGATAAAATCGAGTTTGACACCCTCGACCACCTCATCAGCTTTTCTTGTACCTCTCCCGATTTATTCAGAGACTTCATTTGGGGGCATCGACTCTTTGCAACAACGCAGGAAGTCTTGTTCCAATATTTGCAACGACTTGAAATAGCCGTCTCAATTAATTGCCAACTTTCAACTATAGTGCGAGCGCGTGTCGTTAGTATACTTTCATATTGGGCAAACACTATTTTCCCATTGTTGCCGGAAGAAGAAAAGAATCAAGCGTTAAACACTTTAAATATTTTCATCGACCGGATGACCAAATATGGAATGAAGAAACAGGCGTTGTTGCTCAAGTCGCAAATCTGTAAGGAGAAGTTTGTGTTTTCGATGGCGGAGAATGAGATCCACGACGACAACTTGTTACCTTTCCCATTTTTGTTGGATGGTACCAAACCAACCTTTCTCGACATCCCACCAGTCACATTTGCGAAACAAATCACGTTGATATCATCACAGTATTTTAGAGGAATTGAACTGTTTGAATTGTTCCTTTGGAACACAAGCAAAGAGAAGTGCCAAGCACTTTCTAAGTGTGTGAAGACGTTTAACGAGTTGCAAACATTCTTTTCGAATTTGGTTCTTTCGGAGTTCGACTTGAAGAAGCGAATTCGCATTATAGAACACATCGTCGATATCGCGTATGAGTCGTATTTGATACAAAATTTTGATGTTGTGGTTTGTGTAACAACCCTCTTTTCGACTTCTGCGATTCATCGACTTAAAAAGACGTTTGAGGGACTTAAGACGCGGTCACAAGAAATTGTACAGAAACTCGAGTTTTTTGCATCACCGGAGAACAACTGGTCTTCGTATAGAAAGCGACTCGATGAAGCTAAACACACTCCATGCGTGCCGTACATTGGACTGTTTTTGTCGGATATGCTCTTCACAAACGATGGCAATAAAACACAGACGGCAGACAAACTGATCAATTTTGTTAAGTGCCAAAAACTCTCTGCAATAGCACAAAACGTCTCAACGTTCCAACAGCGGTTATATTGTTTTAAACAAGACGAGATGATCAGCGGGTTTATTAAAGATCTGCTTGGGAAGGGACATAGTGAAAGTGACGTTGTTATGTTTGACCGTTCTCGAAGTATAGAAGCGCCTGCGGGGAAAGAGAAATATGTGTTAGTAGGGAGTGAAGACGAGAAAGAAGTACCCCAAGACTATATTGAAATTCGGTGTTATTTAGCACACAAAAGACGCACATATAAGTGTATGGGACCGTTACCATTAAAAGAGTTAATGGTCCGGGAGTTTGGATTGAGTGAGAAAGATATAGAAAGCAGCAAGATAGTTGTAGTGAATAAGAATGAAGTTGAAGTGATTAGTGTGAAAGAGAGTATTGAAAACATCAAACGGAAATATATCAGTCGAGATGGAAAGGGGATAGTTACTATGTATAGACAAAGCCAAAGTGTTATGTTTAAAATAGGGAAGAAGGAAATAGGGTTACCCATTGATATTAGTATGACGATGAATCAACTCAAAACCGTGTTGCGAGTGTTATTAGACGTTCAAGTGGAACATGTCTTTGTGCATTTAGTCAAAAAGAAGCCGGACAGCTTTGTGAACATGGACATTCCTTTAAATAACTACGTGATGGATTCATTTTCAATGATCTTGATGATACCAATCACTTCATTTACTAGAAATGTGAAAGACTCGTTTTTGGATTCTTCATATTTCTATCGATATAACACAAACTCAAACAAAGGGAAAATTTGCTTGATCCACGCACACCCATTTTTTATTATCAAATTCATCGAAGAGAATAAAAGAGTGAAGATCATCCCTAACAACGACGCGGAAATGGTTTATCTTCCAATGGCAGACGAAATCCATTTCTTCGCAGAAAACACGGAATTCACGAAAACATGTCCTTTGATCATCACAGGAAGTTCAGAACTCATCCACCAACTCATTTCATTGTATCATGGAAAGAACGAAATTTCAGGCGTTTCAGTGGAATATTTGAAAGCGGAAATGTACGGCCTCCACCCACTTTTTTACGCAATTTGCAACGCTTTGTATTACAACCCTAATTTTTTTAACGACACTTTTTTCTCGTCGTTTGACATGGAGGCCGCCGCTAAAATACTTGAGCAATGCGAGACAGGGGAGGAAGTCGACCTGAAGAGTCAAGAGAGTGGTGTGTTAGTTGGGATGCTTTATTTATATTTGTCGACATTGGACAAACCGTTGTTTGGGGTGTTATCTGGTGATTTTTTATCATTGAGAAATACCCGTCTGGACGACGAAAATTTAGAAAAGATATCGAAGAAGTTGATTGGCGCTATTGATGGTACGATGGCACTTTCGATATTACGAACCCTCCTTGCCTTATTCAGTTCATGGACAAAATTCAACCCATACAACTTGACACTGCTCGCGCACTTCTCGAAGTTTTTTGTGACGCAAATAGGCCCAGACAGTCAATTAAAACTTTTCATATACTTGGTACAACACTTCGACGAATTTGATATTCAGCCAGTGTTCCCAGCTATGTTCCCATCACTGTCCCCACATCCATTGTCTGTTGACTATGTCATTCGGTCGTTGTTTGACGACGTGGAGTACTCTCCTGAGTCAAAAATGGTTGTGAGCGAAATGGTGAGGACGTCAACAAAGTCAATTCCAGTCATGCCGACACACGACAGGTCAGAGAGAGGAAAGTCGGGTATTATGATTGGGAAGAAAAAGTGCCAGACTCCTCAGCTTGTGTCTGGTTCTGGTTTGTAAGGATTGAACATATTCTATTTGTTTTAGTTTTTTAAACAAATGTTTTTAGTTTTAAATTAATATCACCTTATAATATAAATAAACTATAATTTTGAATTTTAGAAAATGATTTTTCAAATAAATTATTTTTGTTCAATTATTTAATTAATTTATTAGTAAAATTTAATTGAAACTTTTCAACATATTTATAATATTTAATTAATTATAAACATAAAATAAATGTTTTGGTACAATTCTTTCGAGATAGAAAAATTAATTCATCATTTTCTTTGGTAAAAGTTGGCGATTTTTGCAATATATTATACATTTTTGTGTTTGTTACTATTATTTAATTATAAAATTATATTAATAAATTAATTTTACTTATACAATATTAGTTAAAAGAATGAGACATTATAAATATCTTTTTTATTAGAAAAAAAGCAAAAACAATTATTCATAGTATTTTGGCAGGCATACAATCGATGAATCATATTGTAAAGGCATTATTTTTAACAAGGTAAAATTGATTTTCTTTTTCACACATATTTTGTATGACAAATGAATTATTAAAAAAATTTATTAAATAATAAGATATGTTGATTTTTTTACCACAAAAATAATTCTATTGTTATGGTTTTATTTAGTTGAATCAGTCCAATTATAGATTTGCCTACTTCCTTAAAACAAATCTCCTTACAAAGGTAGAATTTCATCACAGTCGTGTTCATTTCCAATCATTCATAACACCCTTTCATCTATATAAGCAACCTAACTTGAATATTTCTAACAATGTTGTTGCTGCTTGTCTCTCTTGCACTCTCTCTGGAGGTCCAGAAAACATCACTGAAAGCCAAAGACAAGTGTGCGTCACGTTCCCCCGTTGTGATGGTACCAGGTCTCATGTCTTCTATTCTCGAAGCCAAAATTGATGTCGCAGAGTCGTATGGTCCATGGCCAAAAGATTGTGACAGGACAAAGGACTGGTCAAGGGTTTGGGTTGATGCCGATATAGTTCTTCCTCGTAAAGGTGAATGCCTTATGAAGTACATGAGTGGTGTATGGAATGAGACGACAAACAAGTTAGAGACCATTCCTGGTGTTTCTCTTCGTGTTCCTGGTTTGTTTTCATAACATATGATTTAATCAAAATCGGTAACACCTTAACTTATTCAACAATAAGAACCTAATAATAATAATAATAAAAAGAAACTAATGAATAGAATTTGGAAGCACATACGGACTTGACCAGTTAGATCCCGTTTTTGTGATCAAGCAATTTACAAACTCTTTCCATAAGCTGATCAGTCATCTTGAGAAAATGGGATATAGAGACCAAGTCGATATGTTTGGTGCTACATACGACTGGAGAAGTGCAGACTTACCTTCTACATATTATGAAGCAACAAAAGGACTCATCTATGCTGGATATAAAAACACAGGCAAAAAAGTCGTTGTGTTGTCACACTCTATGGGAGGCTTTGTGACATACAAATTACTGGACTACTTAGGAAAGGAATTTTGCGATCAGTACATTCAAAGTTGGATAGCTGTCAGTGCTCCATTCATAGGAACTGGTATGGTCCAAAAACAGTTGTCTGTTGGCGAAAATTTGGGACTTCCAATCAACGAAGAAAACGTCAGAGACTTCTCAAGAACATTAGAGTCAATTTTGGCCTTGTCGCCCCTTGGTGAAAAATGGAACAACGACGACATGGTTACCATTAAAAGCACGGGAAAGACTTACAAAGCTTCCGAATTGAAAGATTTTTACAAACAAATCCCTGAAATAGCAAGCAAGAGTGATTACATAATCAACAACGAAATGGTTCCATTCTACCATAAATGGAATTACACTGTGCCAAATGGTGTTAAAATGGGATGTGTTCACTCCCATGGAAAAGAAACTCCTTACTCAATCACTTTCGAAACTGAAGACCTCAACAGCAAATCAGAAGTTGTATATTCAGATGGTGACAAATTGGTCAATTTGAACTCACTCCAGTCTTGCTCGCTTTTCACTAATGACGTGACTGATATTGGGAAGCATGGACATCTGTTAATTTTGGGTTCAGATGACCTTTGGGATTATGTCAGACCAAGAGTGTGCGATAATTCAGACTAATTAACTCTTCTTCATCTATGTAACTCTTCTTTGACATTTTATTTTATTAATTATAATAATTTATAATAATTTATAATAAAAAAGTATAGTTTATTACTAATTAAATTGTACCATCTATTCAACTAAAAATTGACGCATTACTGAATTAACCACTGTTGAAAGATTCATTTCTTTTTTGGGTGCATAACAACCTTCTTTGGCTTTCGAGTCATTTTGAACGAAACGTAAACTAGTCCAGCAAACACACCACCAATAATAGCATACCCAACTAAAGTCCAAACCCATCTAATGGAATTCAAAAACCTCTTTCTATTGTTGCTCGACTCAAGGGTGGCCAACATGTCCTCTAAGAACTTCTCAAGCTTTTCTCTCTCTTCTTTTCCTTTCGGATGCTTCTCGGACTCATCATTGAGTTTCTTAGCGTAGTTCATGTACTGCCGATTGCCAAGTCTCTTCATCTCATCGATCCCGTCGACTACCTTTCTTCCCAACTCTTCGATCTTCTTCGCAAATTGTCTGAAGGCGTCCAACATTTGTAACTCGACGTGATGTCTCTCGCCAAACTCCTTTTCGGCCTTTTCCAACTCTTCAATGGTGACATCCACATGATCTTCAAGCCACATAATATTTCTCTCGACGTCGTCAAGCTTTTCTTGGACATCGATGATATCATCAATATCACTTGTTAAATATCGTTTGAAATCCAACAAGAGGCTTTCGAAGCCTTGTCTTTGGTTCATCAAGAGATACTGATTGATTTTCTTCTTTGTATCTTCCTCTCTAAATTTCTCGACTTCTTCTTTCAATTGTGTTAAGTTACACACTTCGTTCAGTCGAATCGTCGCATTTGGTATTTCAAGAGAGTTCACAATCCCCTTCTCCAACGAATCAACTCTAAAAGTCATATTCTCGTTCTTCTCCATTCCTTCTATCGTATACTTTCTCAACAGAACTTTGCTCTCCGCATCCAAAAACTCGAGACTCTGTGTTTGTGGAATAGAAATTTGGTACCTGTTCGCAAGTTTCATTGGCTGATCTCTTTTGATGAATGGGCTCTCGGCTCCATTCATTTTAATGGACACATCAAACGGGATGAAATCGACAATCTCAAATGGCGAGTTGACCATCTTTTCAAAAGTCATCAACGTTTTGATACTTTCGAACAAGTACTCGTCTCCAGAAAGTCGAATTGAATAGTTACCAAATACACTCTCGACTATTTCTTTAATTTTTGGTGTGTATGAGAGACCACCAATCAAAAAGACTGTGAAGTTCTGATTTAATGTCTCCTTTTCTTGGTTCAGTGTTTCTCGTAAAGGTTTCAAGATGTCGGAAATTTTCTCGTTGAACTCATCTCTCGTCACAGTGATGTTCTTCTCGAGTTCTTCAAAGAGTGTTGTAATTTGTGTGTTTGATGAGAGTTTCAGTCTTAATTCTTCAATTTGTTTCAAGTGTGCTTGTGTTTCGACACTGCCTCTGACATCTCCAACAATGTCGACCAGCGCAGTGTTCAGTGAATCAGCACTGACTTTCACTGTTTTGTGTGTTTTGACAGTGAATTGTGTTCCATTGAAGACATTGATATGTGTTATACGGGTATCGTGTGCACCGCATTCAATCACTAAATAGTGTTCTTTCATATCAACAAGTTTCTTATTAACAGCATTTAAAACCATTCCCAAATGTGCCTTATGTTTTGGGATAAATTCCGCTTTAGGGATAACGGCGCTGATTTTGTCCAAGTCGTAAGGAGTAAATGTCGAAGGAACAATAATTTGAGGGGCATGTCTTCCTTCTTGGGTTAAGTTAAAGAGTGATCGATGTGTATTATTAGCGTCCAATTTATAGTACAAGTTATCCAATTGGAATGCTAAAATAGCTGTTTTGTCATTCGGGAGGGTGCAATTCTCTGTCTTGTCCTCTACTTGATAGATCGGAGAAAGTACTTTCACCTTCTGATTTCCAAGAAGTGCTTTAGCATTATACCCATATGTGTAATCGTCGTGATTGCATCTATAAGCAACCTTCGAATTGTAACTCCTTTCACCGTTTGATCCTAATAAGATGTGTACAGATGTGGTGTTGTACCACCCAACAGTGATTTGGTCATACCCCATATCCACAATGACTCCACTTTGCACAGACGTGAAAAGTACCAGAAGTAATGCAAGTGGTAGAAATTGGGTCATTTCTATTATTTCGAGTTCTTTGTGCCCTTTTCAAGTTTAGAGGAGTTTTCAGACTTAATAACATTTTTTATGTTATAGTTTCTTATTATTATTGTTCATCTATGATAATATTGAATCGGTTAAGTTTTGGTGATTTTTTTATTTTAAAAACTTTAATTGTTTCTTTAAATTATAATTTGATATTGTTTTAGTTGACAATTGACACATTTATTATTTTAAAAACCATTGTTTTGGTTTTTAAGTTAAAAATGAAAACTATTTGGATTTTTTTTTGAAATTAATTGTTAAAGGCCATGTCTATTGTTCACAAAAAAAATAATGTGATATTTTTTACTATCATTTATAGTTAAATTAATTATTGCAACATATTTATTATATGTAACTATAATTAATTAATAATTATAAAAATTGTTTTTAATTACGAAGACAATTGTTGTATACCTCTACAACTCCTCTTCTTTTGATGGAAGTGATCTATACACCTTTGTCAAATTGTCGACCTTTTCATTGACGATATCTCCAAGGTTGTGACTCTATTAATAAGTTTCATTCAAACAAATTATTAACACAAACTTTCAAGTCGAACAAAATTTGTTCTAAGTTGCACCCTTCTAAGTATTGTTCTGTGTCAATGTCATACGTTTTGGCGTACCTCAGTAGATTGACAAATGCTTTTAAACAAGTTGAAAGAAGAAGTGGCTCTTCTTCGACGTTTGAAACGATGTCAATAAAGATATTAAGAGTTTTTGGAAATTTATTAAACACACATTCCATTATATCGTCGTAGTCCAAGAAGACCAAATTTGCTATTAAATAATAGCATTGCACCAATGTAGTATACTTCACCGTTTTTTCTATTGCTATTTTATATGCGTAGTCATATAAATTTGTTTTTTCTATAATGAGAAAAGGCATATCGTCACTATCACATGCAATATTTGAGTTCACAAAGAAGATGTAATACATTACTTTTTCGTCCAAGTTAGGCATTTCCAAGTATCTATTACACACACTCCAGAAGTCGCTTGCAGCCAACAATTTACAAATGCTGCCATAAGACCGAGTGAACTTCAAAATCAAATTCAACGTGTTTTCAACAAGGCGGTTCCGTCTTAAAAACTCCAGCAAGAAGGGAAGGACGTCTTCTGCTTTAACAAAAACTGAATTTGAATATAAATTTGCGATCGAAACAAGTGCATGAGCAACAGTGTTGTCTTTAAACTCACTGCTCTTCTTCAGTAATTCAAAAAAGTATTTATAGACCCACTCAAAGGTGTTTGGAGCATTACTTGGAATACTTTTACATAATGCCTCAAAGACGTATCCAACAGCCTCGATGACATCTTCCATTGGATTACTTTCGACTAAAGAAAAGCACTTTTCGATGATTTTGAATTGTAAAAAAAGACTTGCAAATGATGCGGAGTCTAAGATGATATTTCCAGTGACATTCAACGTGCGCACAACAACTGAGTTATTTGTATTTGACAACATAACATCCAATTTAGTTAGAAACCCCGATGAAAGTAGTAGTTGGCTGTGGTTTATTGTTTTGCCCTCAGACGTGAAGAATTGTGATATCAATAGAAACACAGACAAGAACTCCGGGGTCAAGTTCTCGACTTGTGACATCATTTTCTGAAAGAATTCCGCTTTGATAAGTAATTGAATTGGCATGGGATCGCCATTCAAGTATTGTGCAATAAGTTTGAATGAATTAAAATCACCAGAAAGCGCCATTGATATGGTTTGCTGGATGTCTGAGATTTTAGGAAGCGTTTTAAATACTACGGAATCAACAACTCGTTTTTTAGAAATAAGATTGGCTCGATTTGCTGAACGAAGAATTGCTAAATCATTCGCGCGATTTGAACATAAAGATGAAAGGTCTTTTTCTCCACGTAAATGTGACATTTGAAACTTAAAGATTAGTAGTTTTTTACTATAAATTATAATAATATTAATGAATAAAATATTAATTATAATATCATTTAATTTATTATTAAGTATATAATGTGGTTCGAGTTTAAAAAGTTAATTGGTATTCATAAATTAACTATTATTATTATTTAATTATATATAATATTTAAATAATTAATTTATAAACTAAATGTAACTAATAATTAAACCATTATGATTAATTTAATAAACTATTAATTTTAATCATAATATCAAATTATTCTATTGAGTTTTTGTAATAATGTTTAACATGTTATTATATAATATAGATTGACTTATTAAATAATTTTGATAAGGAAAGTCAGTACAACTATGAACTCTTATGTCCAAACATAAGAAATGGGAGAGGACAGCCTCTCAATGAAATTATTAGAAACGATTCAAGAAGGAGACGCTTCGTTTTATGATATCAAAACACTTCAAAATATGAACAACATTTCATCCACAAGAGTCGGGGAGATGCGGAAGAGCATATCAATATTGGAGGAATGTGGAGTTGTCAAACAAATAGCACAGAACACGGAAGATGTGTACTATTTATTGGGAAAGAAGGACAACACACAACAATCAAAAACTCCATCGAAAACTCCGTCGAAGAAACATCGACTGAGAGTGTCAATCACGCAATCGTCGAAATATAAGTTGAACGAAAAAACCACTGTTGATGACTTGCCATCACAGTTTCCAGAACTCCAGGCTCTCTATGTCGAGTTGCAATGTAAAGTGAAAAAGACAAAAGAAAAAATGCTCAACGCGGAAAAGAAAGCCCGAGCGGCGACTTCGTGTGAAGGAAAGAACTTGAATAAACTCACCAAAAAGTGGAAGGAGTTGTCGAGAGATATACTGACTACAATCAAAAACAATGGAGCATGTAAGAAAGCGGATGGAACAGCTTTCACTTTGGAAGAGTTGATGAACTCGTTTGACATACAGCCGGCATTGTTGGGGTATGATAAGGAAAATGATGACTTTGTCGATTAAATTTGTATCACCATTACGAGTGTTGTCCTTTTGTTGTTTTTCATTCAACCAAATTTAACAAATTAGATTTTATGTAATAATAACATTTTTAATATTTGTAATTCAAATATTTAATTAACTATAATATTCAATAATTATCATTAATTATTAATTTAACCTTAATGAGTAATTATCAAAAAACGAGTAAAAAATTGGTTAATTTTGTTTAAAAAAATTAAAATGGAAATGTATCACTAATATCTTATAAATATATTAATATAAATTAGTTTGATATTAATTGGTAAAGTCTTAATATTTTTTTGAAAGGTAAAAATCCGAAATATTGTTATTTTATAGTAAAATTTTAATACTAAAAAAATCGAAGAATTTTCTTTTACAATTTTTAATTAAAACGATATTTATTAATTTTGATTTAAAAAATGATTTCGAAAGTAATAATTAAATTTAATTAAGATGTTAATTGTAGTTTTGTTGTTTAATCCCGAAAAATTAAATTAAACCAATTTGATTTAATTTACAAAAAAATTTTCCTTTTTTAAAAATTTAAAAAAATTTAAAAAAAGGAAAATTTTCATTAATAAAAAAAATAAATTTAATTAAAAAAACGTTTTGCCATCGATTTTTCAAAAATGATAAATTGCATTGAACAAAGTATTTTTGTAATAATTTTATTAAAAATATTTAATATAAATTATTTCTTGAATATTTATTAAAAAAAGACAGTTGTGATTAAGAAATACCTTCATTTCGTTTAAAAGATGAAGAACAATCGTTCTAAACTTTTCAAAAAAATGGAAATTTTTCAAACACATGAAGATTTTTGGAACTCCAAAACGAACAATGGACTTAGTCCCGAACAGAGAGTCTCCAATCTTCAATGAGATTGACAGCATGCCAGAAGAAAAAGGTGATGCTTACAAGCTTAAATTATGCTTTTGTCCTTTTTGTCAAGTTGGTATAAAAGCGCTAGGACTGGATAAACCAGAAAATCACAAAAAAGTTGTGTCGTGGCAACTACTCTGTCGTGCTGTAATGTATTCTCTCTCAGTGTTGAATGCCCCTCGACTCTATTTTTCCTTGAAGAAGGATGTTTATTGGTTTATATCCGATCATTGGTACTGCTTTGGGAAGATGGCTCAGTGTTTGTCAATAATAATAAATTTATTAATAATATATAGTATAAATAGAATAGTAAATGTATTAAACAAACTAATAGAATAGTTACCACAAGTCCCTCAAAATGGAAGAAGTCTTTGTTGGATGCTCTGTCGCATTCCACTCTTTTTGAGAGTGGTACCAATTCATTAAGGAAAACGGGAATGTGGAAATTAACACATGCTACCCCACCTTGGGATGTTCAAACCACCCCAATAGAAAAGGAAATTATTATCGAACCAAAGCCAATCAAAGATGTTGAAGTGAAGGAAAGGAAAGTGTTGAAAGTAGACAAGAAGCGAATCAAGGACATTAAAGATGAAGTATTAAGTAAATTTTCTCAGGAGGAGAATAAACAGAATGTGAAGAAACAGTGTGAAGATGCTTTAGTGCTGTATCAAAAAGCGTATGATCAGATGGAAGCGGAAACTAAGTCATCACAAGTAGATGAAGTTCTAATAGGACAAATGAAAGAGATGAAAAGTGTTATGAAAATGGTCATGTCGATAATCACGTCACTTGATGATAAGAAGGACGAACAAAATGCTGTTCTACTTGTTCATAGTGTTAATTAATAAGTTTTTCAATTCAAATTTTTTAATCGACTGAAAATTTCAGTCGATTTAAAAAATGTAAAACGCCATTTACAAGTTGTGTTGTATTCATTGTCAATTGATCTATTTATTGACAACATTTATATAAAAAAATGCCGATTTTTTTTTAATCTGCTGTTGCTAGTATCAATCCCATAATTGTCTCTAATCAATTATTAATTAATAGTTTATAATTTAATTATTATAATAAAATGGTAACTGTATTTTTAAATGAACGGCATTTTCAACTAATAGAAGTTATATAAAAACCGACACGAAACTTAAAGAAACTTGGTTGGAATCATTTTTGTAAATACTGAAGAAAACACCAACCCAAATGAAACCAAAAATCTTACAGAAAAAATGTATCAATGAAAGGAAAAATCCGTGGATGAATTATTTCATTCAGTTCTTTTCAACCACTTTTGTCGACTTCTGAGAAAAGAAATTTACAATGAAACTGCGAACTATTAAATTTAATAATTGCAAATGGAAGACAAAGAGAAGTGGAACAAAGTAATGACTAATATCACAACAACACGGAACATCCCTTCTGAAATCACAGCAGACACAATCGCAGAATTTTGTTTATTTTGTTTCCAAAACGGTGTCACCGGACTCGAAACTGCTCACTTTGTTTTAAGCTCAAGAGAAGAGCTATTAATTGCGTTTCGAGAGAATGAGGAGAACATGCAGAACGTATTAAATTTGTTTGACTCGACGGTTAACCTTTACATGTCAAAAACGCTGCAAAACTCGCATCAAGTCCAGTTAGTTGTTAATATGACATGGATGTGTGGGGCTTATAAAAATGCGGTGATATACAAAATAGCGCCAAAGTCCTTTGAAAATACGGTCGATGATTTGTGCTCATTTATCATAGCGGGAAACAAAAAGGAGGATGCGAGTATCTTGTCTGATGTGTTAATGAATCTGTACACCTCTGTTGTTGTCCAAAACAAATACGACGACGCTTTCTTACAAAAAGTACTATCGAAATTTGGGGTTCTCGATGACTATGCGGAAACAGATGATGTCATTTTTTACACATACCAAGCCCGACTTGCGCTGATACTTTTCACAATTATCAACGAACAAAATTATTGGAGGTATCGAGGGAAAGTGCAGCAGTTGTATGTAGGATTTTTTGGATACGTATTGAAACATATTGATATCTTGAAGGAGGTCTCATTCAAAGACTCAGTACAACCAATTTGTCTTGATGGAGCGAGTCTCCCTCTATTCATTCAAGTTTTGGACGACTTTGCGAAAAACGCGAACGCGGAGTATAAAAGTGTGTTCAATGAATTCTGCACGTGGCTACAATACTTTGTGATGAACAAAACGATTCCACAAGAGCTCTTTGCAAAACTGATCGATTCAAGACTCTTTGTACTTATCTCTTGTGAAAAATACGCCGAAATATTGATGAAGACGACATCGGTTGCACATTACGCTGCATTGCTTAAAGACAATTTAGTTCTTCGAACAACTATCTTCCAAGAAGTAGCGAAGACTGACGCAAAATATGTCAACGAACCATTCTTCGGATTGGTTCTGTTTTACTTGAAATCTTCAACGGATTCGGGGCTGTTTGAGTATCTAGCGTTCATCAGAGGAGCATTTAAAGTAGACCGACAAATTGCTCTCAAACAGATGAAAAACTTGATGGACGCGGTGTTTGTGTCCGACACGCCACCAATAGTTCAAATTGATTTCTATGAGTCAATAATCTCATTAATTGATATCATGGACGAAGAAGAGGGTCTTAGTGTTGTTTTTGATATTCTGAGGAACACGTGGAAGGTGCAGGAAAACAAACGAGTGTTCAGCAGATTTGTCTCGAAGTTTACTGAAAAACTAGTAGAGAAGAAGGGGATGAGTGTGTTTATCATACACGAAATGGTGGCGTCGCTCTATGGCACAAACGACTTGAAAACACTGTTTAACTGTGCGCAACCCATTCGATTTCCAATATTATTGCCCGTGCTCTTGGAATTGGTCTTCAAGCAAATCTGCCCATTAGATTTGTATGTGAATATCCAAACTATTTTTTTGACACATGACATCAACTTACATTATCTGTCGAAGTACGGATTGGGGATGATGGTCCACTTACTTTCTAAAATAGAGAATGCACTGATCTTGGAACAACTCCAAAATTTTGTTGAAATGGCGATATTGTATAATGCGCCGCCATATTTGGGGTGCGAACTGCTTGATATTTTGGAGAACGAGAAACACAAAAATGTTGTGATGAAAATGATCAACAAACTCCTCTCAACGGAAAAGAAGAAACCACAAAAAACACTGTATTTGATGGGAGAACCACTTATATACGCAAAAACTATGAATTTGTCGTACAAATCACAGACAATCGCATTTTGTGTGAATCGCTCGGAGTTCAATGAACTCCAATACATCTTCGACTTTTACGTTGATCAACACTCGTTAGCAGTCATTTACAAAGACGCTCATTTTGAAATTGTACTCAATGAAGACACTAAAACAGAGTTACATATTCCAATCGATTGCACAATACAATCAAAGACTTGGTATTTCGTGTTTTTACACTTTGAACAGAAAATTGGTGGGCAATCGGTTCACGTCCAAATTTCAAATGAGGCGAATCCAGTCACTTGCTTGTACGATATGACAATTCCATACAAACACAAAGACACGACTTTGTCGACAACGAAGAACTTCATTGGGAGTTCACATAAATATAAAAACGGGTTCATGGGACAAATGCTGTTCTTGTCAGTGTACTCGTCGTGTTTAATTCCTCTTGAGGTGTTCACAATGCAAACTAAAATGTTCGACGTCTCAGATCAACCACAACAACTGAAGAGAATATTATTTGTGTCACCATTTAACGTCGTTAAAGAAACAAAAAAGGCACTGATGTTCATGAAAGCAGACAAAGTCCCCCAGACGATCGATGGAGACAAAATTGTCGTCGGGAAAATTCAAAATTTGTTCCAAGCATTACACCAGGCGAATTTCTTCTTCCACTTCTTTGCATTTGTCAGAAAGTTGAACAAACAAGAACATATGGAGGTGTTCAAGTCGAACGCACGAGCAAACAACCCACTTTTCTTTTTAGTCTCATTCATCACTAGATGTGTCTCTGGGTCCGACGACTTGAAGGACGACTTTATTAAGATGAAAGGTGTTATATTGCTTCGGTCAATCATTATCAAAGCAGTTCCCATTCAAGTCATTCCAGCCGTGTTTGACCAAATCCAGAGACTTTCTGAGGCGTTTATAGAAGATAGTAATTATGGCCAATTCAAAGAGATGCTGAGTGACTTCCGAATTTGGATATCATTTTCAGCAACATTGCAGAAGTACGTCTTGGCGAAAGTGATTGTGATGTTGAAGGATACTCCAGAGTATATGGAGTATCTGTCGAATTTGATGATTCTCTTTTATCAACCCCAATTTCCTAATGGGTTAAGGATACATGGCTGGTCACAACGTCGAATAAACAATACGGATGTCAAGGAGATCCGGGAAATCATCTGGAACGCTTTGTCGGAGTCAATTACACCCACCAAAAGTTCATTACAAAGTTTTATAACGACGTTATACTCGGTATCTTCAGATGAACTGTTCTATGAAGGTGTCACGTTGTTGTTAAATCGAATCGACTTCTCAGTCCGGTGGGTGGAACTCTTCACAAGTTATTTGTGCAACGAACTTCTGTGTTTACTCACACGAGGGGGGTTCAAAGTGAAAGAGCTGATATTAGAAGTTGTTGTCAAGTTCCTGCAAAGTATTGACATGAAATACTACACACTAGGGTTTGACATCGCAAAGGCTGTTGTTGGTTCGATATCACAAGAGACCATATTCACGTTGGAGGAAATGAATTTGTTAAACAAAATTCCACAACGTATTGCGGATATCATGCAAGTCAAGGTGATGATATTCAGACTCTTTCAATACTCGACTGCTGAAGTCTCTGAGAAATTGATATCGCAATGGATATCGACAAATGAAGTGTTACCAATCGTGAATGAAAGGGATAAAGATATCAATTATAATATTGTTGAAGGACTTCTTGGAGGGATCAAAGGAGACATCAAGAAGTTTGGACCCATTTGTTCGTTGATCCGGAGAGGGTTGAACAATGATGTTTTGAGGAACGTGGAAAATATCGCTCGACTGTTTGTCCTCCACTTGAAGATTGAAGAAGGCTTTACTGAAGTCACAATGATCCCAGACCTCTTTTTCTTGATCAGCAAAGCACTTGAAGAAAAGAAGACTGAAAAGGCGATACAGACGTTTGTTGCCTGCGTTAATCTGTTTTTGACAAAAGTGCTCCAAAGAGGTGGGAACAGAGTTTTTAGTATAGAAGCACTCATCCCA
This sequence comes from Entamoeba invadens IP1, assembly GCF_000330505.1. Taxonomy (NCBI): domain Eukaryota; phylum Evosea; order Mastigamoebida; family Endamoebidae; genus Entamoeba; species Entamoeba invadens. The sequence continues at coordinate 104,295 of NW_004440189.1, forward strand.
TTCTTCGAAGGACTTCGCATGGACTTTGGTGTTGAAAGTGCACTACGGAAATTGCGGATCATCAGGTCGATGCAGGAAGCGGAGAACACAACTTCCGAGCCTGTTATTGTTGACAATCAGCGAGAAGTCATTGCGTTGTACGGAGTGTTTTGTATGGACAGAATTTTAATGTCCACAAACGCTGACATTAGAGGGAGACTCCTTAAAACGTTGTTCAACATATCGAAAACATTTTCTGAAGAACTTTTGACTGAAACAAAGAATTACTCGAATGCGACGGATGATGAAAAAATGGTGATGGAGGAATTTTTGCGGACGGGAAAATATAGTGATATGGAGGGACTTGTTGCTGGAGTGATGTTTTCGAAGGTGAGGAGAGTGTTGAGTGGATTTGCATCGGATCTCATTTATAAAGAAGAAGAGTACCGATCGAACTCAAGTAAAGAAGTCAACAGTTTGTCGGACAAAAAGAAGTTAAAGGTTGCAAGGTACTCGTACTGCGACTTTGTGTTCGGAGAGATTCACGTTGCTGAGAACCTCGAACGTATCGACGAACTGAAATCAAAGCTAAACCAAGAACTCATTCTTATGGAAAATGAATGGGACATATTCGACCAAAACGTATCGCTCATGAAAGATAACACTAACACGTTGGGAGAGGCTGCGGGGGATAATGGTAATGATGATCAAAAAAGAGTAGAGTCTCTCTTGTTGAGTCACTTGTGAGCTTTACTATATTGGAACGAATACTATAATTATTAGTTTATTATTTTTTTAATTGTAAATTAGTTCTTATTAAATTATAAACTCATTATAGTATTTATCACATTGTCATTAATAATAATAATCATTTTTAAATCTAATAATAAAACAATTTAAAAATAGCACAATATAATATTATATAACTAATATATTATAATATTTTAAAAACTATTATAAATAGAAATAAAATAGATTAGTCAATAAGAATGTAACTTGATGTGTTTTGATATGGTTCTTGTAAAAGCAATGACTGATCATTGTAAGGTTGTTTTGCGCAATAAGGATGCGAATTTTTGACGTTATCACCAAATAAGGTACCTTCATTTTTAGACATAATAATTTGTGGGATTCTACAAAATTGTAAGTTGGGTTCTCGATTTTGTTTCATTTCATTTTTTATAAGAAATAACTGCTGTTGGCAATATGAAGTAGTGTCTGTGCTCCTGTAAGTGCTACAATTTACAGACTTAATCTCATCTAAATTGACTATCAATTGAAAAATGTTGATCAAGTCTTTGATGCATATATTTGTAGCTCGTTGGAGGTATTCATTTTCTGCTTGAGATTTCACTCTTTCTGTTACAAACTTATTAATAGAATCAAATAAAGAAAATAGGTCCATTTCAAAATTTTCACAGAATGTTAAATTATTGAATTCTGTTGGAATCGAAACATCTTCTGTAAAGGAGAATATCCCACTCAAGAAACTATACTTTTTCTTAAGTTTAAGTGATTTGTCAATTATATCCAAATACTGTTGTTGCCAATAAACCAAACATGTTTTATGAGGATTGATCTGAGACTTTATTGAGTTATCAGTTTTAATAGAGTCTATATATTCTGATAGATTTATTTTCTCTGATTGAGATAACAAGTGAAGTAAAATAAGAGCTTTAAACTTTGTAATACTTGTATCTTTATCTTTCAAAACTTTTCTGATCTTGGAAACAATAGAAACTATACTCTTCTTTGATTCACAATTCATTAAAATACGAAGAGACTCTTTCTCTGAAATATCAATAACTGTAAAGTACGACTCAAGAGCGTATTGTACTTCAAAAAAATTCATCATGTTTTGATATATATTATTATTAGTTTAAATAACAACATATCTTTGATAATAACACCTATAATAGACATTGCCAAAATTGAAGTGTATGTTAATGACTTAAATGATTTTAGTGTTATGAACCATAATTTAATCCCCAATTGTTTAAAAACAAACAACACCCATTCAATAATATTGAACACATTAAAATATTTATAGAATGGGTACTATTCGTTAATTACTACACATTTAGATGTGATTTTATTATGAATGAATTTTTTACAATTGGTTAAAATTATTTGAAAATGTTTTGAACAAACACCATATATGTATTCGAAATCTTTTTTTTAATGTTGGTTATTTACTTAAAAAATTGGTTAAAATAACTATAAAAATCATATACTCATATATTATAAATAATAATAATATTTTAAATTCATAATAGACTCAAAATTATCCAAGAAAAATTATAGTAATTTAAACAAAGTAACAAATAGTTTTTTAACCATTTATTAAATAAATAAATTGTAATTTAAAAACTATAATACTTTTCATTTTTCGTTTCTTGGTTCTTGAACTAGAAAAATCTAATAAATTAATTAATTATTTTTTATAAAATAAACAATAGATTTTATTATTATAAAAATCTCCATAATTAAACTACTCTTATCTTAACTACTCATCATAACGTGGTTTTTCATTATCGACAATCTCTCCTTTTTTTTATACAATAAGAATGATTTATAAAACCAATCAATATATTACTATATTTTATAGTTAACAAATCTTTAAAGTTACCAAATGATAAAATAATTATTTTATAGAAAAAAACAACTCAATTTACTAAAATTGTACGTGATGTTGGGAGCAGAACACCTCACCAAGGTGGTCTTCTATCTCTCAGCCCTTCGCGACGCAACCACCTTCATTCTTATAAACAAGAAGTGCCAACAGTCAATTAACTCAGTTGAAACAACTCCTTTTTACAACGACAAAAACGTCATTGGTGAAATGAAGCTTTTCAAAAACGCTAAAACTGTGACTTGCAACTACGTCTCTATTCCAATCACTACGTGTCATCTCCATATTTACGATTGTGATACTTTATACACAAGATGCGCATTATTTGAAGCTTCACCAAAAATCACACGAATTACCTTGAGGGCCGCACAGTACACCAGTACAATAACAAACGACATGCCACTGGAGCGTCTTACGATCAATTGCCTTGAAGAACTGAACGGACCCAAGACGTCTCAGAATCCAACCCCTTTTAAAGCCGACTTACAATTCCCAAGTTGCTCCATTCATGTTATTTGCGACGTCTCTCAATTGGACAATGTGATGTCTGTAATTCCAGAGAGTCGCCAAAAGACAGACGTTTCGGTTGAAGTTCACAACGGTCAGATAGTCACATATTATCGAAAAGGAGAGTGGGTCTTTGGTATGAAAGACGGTATAATCACTATGCATCTACAAGACATCCCAACATTTACCCAAAGCGCTCAAAAGTATGCAGTTGAAAAGGCGCGGATCATCGATTTTATCAACCCAGAACAACCAGCAGAACCCGGCGATTTAAAAGTCGATTTGGACGTCAAAGAGTTGTACTTACAAGATTTGAACTGCCCCAAGATTGCGTTGCCAAGCACACTTGAGAAATTGGTGTGTTCCAACTGCTCTGTAGTCAGCCTTAAATTGGACCAGAAAGACTTGAAAATTGTTACAATTGAGCAATGTGCCGATTTAAAAGAGTTGGACATCGAAACAAATGTTGTAGAATGTGAAGCGATTTACTTGAAGTCTCTTGAAAAACTTATAGTGCCACCGACGGTCAAAGTACTTAAATTGGATAACAGTGTGTTACCAATCACTTCATTCCCAGAAAGTGTCGAAATATTAAGCGTTCCCACTACAAGAAAGTTGGAACACATTGTCTTCCCAAAACACTTGAAAGAGGTTTATGTGAACTCGTGCTTCATCACAACACTCCCACAAATATGTTCGGAGAGTATCACTTTTTATCAGTGCACTTTTACACAGAAAATAAATGTGAAAGCAAGAAAAGTGGAGGTGAATGGATGTTTTGTCGTATCAAATGTTTCTATTGACGCAGAAGAGGTGTTGTTAACACGAAGTTCTCTTTCGCGCTCGTCGAAGATGGAAGAAATGATGGAGTATACCCTTCCATCTGCAAATTTAGTCACTATATCTTCAGTCTCTGGTCTATCGAAAATTGTGTTGCCAAGCGCAACTGAGCTCTCATTAACAAACAACCCAAATTTGGAAACCCTCGATGCACCACTGTTAACTCAATTGAGTGTCATTGGTAGTCCTCTGATGAATTTTGATCTGCCAAAACTCCAAAAGTTTGCTGTGGATAACACTACCGTCCCTTCAAATGGAAAATTGTATGGAGTTGGATCGTTCAGACTTGAGAAATGCACAGTGTCACTCGCAAGTCAACTTCTTGTGAATGTCAAAAAATTCACAACGTTCTCATTAACAGGGTCTGAGGTGTCTTCTATTTGCTCCGAAAAAATCGAGAGACTTCGCCTCTACAATTGCAAAGATATTACAGAAGTGAAAATGAAAAACTGCGAGGTGATTGCGCTCTTTGACTTGCCCAAATTATCGACGTTCGAATGTGATAATTGCGTGAACGATCTGACAATCTTAAAATGCCCCAATGTCAAACTTTCACTTGAACGCCCAATGAAAAAACTCTTAGTTGGGTCAGAGGGTGAGTTTGCTTCTGAAAATTCGTTAGAGATCAAAGGCGTTGTTGGGAAGAGTATTGTAGCAAACGCGCCGTTTGTAAGAATTGAAGATGTGACAGACTGTACAATTGTCTTAACAAAGAACGTGAAAAATTTTGTATGTGTTGGGTCTCGAAACGTCGATTTAAAAGGATTGGAAGAAACACAAGCAGAGTGCGTTGACATTTCGATGTCGTCCCAAATTGTTTTGAACCTCCCCAAATCGACCATTCAATTGTTGACTATTTTGGAATGCCAAGACGTCACTTGCAAAAACATTACAGAATGCACTTTGCTACCAAAACAAATTAGAGAGGATTATGAGAAGCAACAGTACGAAAAAGTACCAAAGGATCAGTGCATCATCTGCTAATTTCAATTAATTGATTTATTAATTTAATTATAGTTTTATTTTTTCCCACCGGGAAAAAATGTGAAACATTCAATAACATTTAAAAAACAAAAATATATCTATTCTCTAATAATCATTTAATTATCTAATTGTTCATTGGTTATTTTATTATAATTTTTAAGTTGAATTTTTATTCTCTTTCTAACTATAGCAAAAATAGCAAACTGGTAAATCGACTGAATTCTCTAATTAAAAAAATAATATAGATAAATTAGAAATATATAATTTGTTAATAAACCATCGTTTTGTTGTTTTCATAAAGTTATAACTATATTATAATTGAACTATAAAATACTGATACAAAAAACACAAGAATATAAAAAGACACTTAACGAACTGGTAAGAATCAAAGAAAGAAGTGGATTAACCCCTTCGACTCTCTTATGATGTTTAAATTCATTGGAACTCAAGAAGATATTCCTCCTTCTCACTAAACTCCACCTGCGATCCGATTTGAAGCGTTGACACTGGTCATATCACAATACCAAGTACTTCCCAAGCATTTTCCAAATTCAATCTTCCACAACTTCCAAGTAGGGTTTTCTGGACTTCTTTGAATATGAAATCATTCACAATGCCATTTTCCCTCAATTTAAATTCAATTAACTTTTCTTTCTCATTTTCATTTTTTTGAATCGGGAGAGGTCGGTGGACACACTGCTGTTTTTAATGCAAACCAATGATGTGCTTCTTTTCGAAATATCTTTTCCTTTTTCACCCTTTGGAAATCAAAGTTCAAAGAACTGTAAAAGTAGTCGATGGATTTTGAATTGCTCCGAATCCAAGCCGTGAAAAAAAACACGTTTTATCGCGTGGAGTCCGCTTTCGAACAATTTAAAGCACTACGTAGCGAAGTCCTCGAACAGTTGAATCAAGAAGAAGACGTTATCGCACATTCCGTTCCACGAAAGATGATGTTCTCGGAACTCGAAAAGTCCGTCAAAGTGTGCGAAGACATCATTTCCACAAAGAAGGAGTTAATCGCTCAGATGGAGCGCGACGTCGAATTCTTACACAATGAAATTATTCGGACGCGCGATTCTGTATCGAGCCTTGCCGAGAAGCGAGAAGTTTTTCTTGGTGAAATGAAGATAATAGATCAATCTTCTGTGCCGAAGCGGAGTGATAGTGACGGTGAGTATTCCCCGCGTGAGCATCGGGTGTATGAAAAAGTTGATAAGAAGTACCCATCGTATCCTAAAGAGCGTGACGACGAAATTAAGAAGTTCAAACCTTTAAAACCTCGGACTAATGAAGAGAATAATTTACTTTTAACAAAGACCATGGGCAAAGTATTGAAGCGTGTTAAAATGACAAATCACAAGACGGTCTTTGACTCCGCTTTAGATGGTAAAGATCTACGAGACGTATTACCAAAAATTAATGGGCGGAGCGGCGTCATGATTATTGTCTTCCCGACTTTATATGAGCCTTTTGGATGTTTTATAGACAACGAAATAAAAGGGTCACTTTGGTCGGGCGACATCCATTCGTTCGTCTGTTGCTTTGCGGAGGAACAGTTTTTCTGGGTATACAAATTTGTGACAGACAAGAAGGAAGACAGGGGAGTATTCCGGTTTGGGGAAAGTAGTGATGACTTCCTCTTTCAAATTACACCATTCATTTCGGTGTCAAAGGACTTCAACGACTGCCGGGTTTCTGATGAACTTAAGTATTCCATCGAAACCAGAAAAGGAAATTTTTTGGGAAGCTCGTCGTCGACGCGATTTACAACGTCGCGGTTTATCGTTATTCAGTTCAATTGAGTCTTGTGTTCTTTACAATTAACTACTGTTTTATAGTATTTATACTATAATTTAACACCTAGAGTCCTCCTTTAAGAATTCTATCAATAGAGCATCTACTCATGATATATTATAGTAATATAATAGTTTAATTGATGATAAATGGTAGAGTGAAGGGTAAATAACACTAAAAATCACTTATAAGGTGGTGGGGCGAAATTGTTTCTTTTTCTCTCCACGCCAGATCTCTCGCTTCTGTCGATCCTGTCACTCCGTTCTCTTGCATCCATTGGGATTCGTGGATCTCTCTCCATAGGCGGTCTTTGAATTGGTGTTCTATCCATCATCCTTGGATCTCGTGGGTCAGGCATATTTCTCTGATCACGTGGGTCAAGCACCCGAGGGTCTCTGGAGTCTCTTCCTTCGATTGGGAGCCTTGGGTCTGGTTGGAAGTCTCTATCGTAAGGTGGTGGATATCTGTCCATGGGATATCTTGAATCGATTGGTGGATACCTTGGTTCTTGGTACATATCTTTGCCGAATGGAATTCTTTGGTCTCGTGGTGGCATATATCTTCCCATGTCATAGTCTCTGTACCGTGGGTCATACCCTCTGTCGTATCCTCTGTCCAACAATGCAGGATCGCGGGGGTCTCTTCTGTCGATGCTTTGTGGTCTTGGGTCTTGGATAGGTGGAGGTCTTGCGTCAGTCAAAGGTGGTCGAGCTCTATCCAAAGAACCTCTTTGATCACGAGCGTCGCTTGGGAGTGGTCTTTCCATTGGTTTTTCCGGTTTGGTTTCTTGTTGTCTTGTGTCCATAGGAGGTGGTCTGGTGTCAATTGGGGGTGGTCTCGAGTCGATTGGTTGTCTTGGATCAATTGGAGGTTGTCTTGAGTCCAAAGGTGTACGGCTATCCAAAGGCTGTCTCGAGTCAATTGGTTGTCTAACGTCATTTGGTGTTCTGTCCAATGAAGGTCTGTCTGGTTGAGGTGGTCTATTGTCAATGAAAGGTCTATCCAATGGTCGTTCCATTGGGGGTCTGTCAATTTGGGCACTTCTTTCCAGTGGTCTCTCTGTTGGTCGATCAAGTTGTTGAATACCTCTTTCAAGTCGTTCACCTCTTGGATCAAATGGGATGCGAGGATCGGTTCTTGGATCTGGGCGTGGGGAATATCTGTCCTGTACTCTGTCGTATCCTCTTGAGTCGTATCGGTCATACCCACGTGGTTCAAGTCTTGGGTCAAACCGAGCGTCGAACTGTCTATCATATCTAGCGTCATAGTTTCTATCGAATCTCCCATCAAATCTTGGATCAAACCTATTAATAAATCATTCCCATTCATTAAGACTACTGAATCTCCAATGTGTTTGAATGTTATTAAGCTTAAAAATATATAGAAAACAAACATTGGGTCAAACCTCGATTGTTCGTAGTAATCGTCGAACTGTCTAGCTGGTGGGTATCTTGGGTTTTTATCATACCCAAATGGGAAAGCTGCTGGATATCTTGGAATTGGTTGAATAGTTGTTTGTTTTTTAGACGACGCGTCGAGCGCTGAAGTCAAATCCTTTGGAAGACCGGAAATGCCATTAAACTGTTCCTTAGGGGGGTACATTGGTTGTTGCGAATACGGGTAATCGCTTTGCCCGCGTTGTTCGATGTTTTTCAAGAACGGTTCGCTCGATCGGAACAAAATGCTTTCCGAAGTTTTTGTGAGGCTATTTGGGGAGTACAACCATCTGTTTAATGTTTCGAACATCGACGCGCACCTGGAGACATCCGTCCCATAAGCGTTAGCGACGTCTTTCAAGTATTGAGCCGGGTCTTTATTCTTCGATGATTTCTGGTGAATCTCAAAGACGGGTTTTACAAACAATGTGTAGTACGCCATAGCCAAATGTTTGTTTGATCCTTTCAAACGGTATTTATGAACCCCACCCAAATACTCTTGATAATTGATTTTCTCTAACGATTTCTCAGTCGCTTTTCGTTGCGGTGGCGGTTGCTCGACTGGTAAAGCGGCGGGTGGTTGAACGGGGCGTTCGCGGCGGTCGACCTTCTCTTGCTTGGGTTCCGGTTTGATTTGATCGGTGGGTTGTTTGATCAAATTGGAAACCCTAGAGGTGCCGACGTCAGCGCGTGGTTTGTATGGGGTGTTCCAGTCGGTCTGCTTGTTTACGATGAAAGCAAACGGGTCAGTGCTTTGTGTGTCTTTCGACATTGGATTGAATTTTTTGGATCTCTCCCTTATATATAGGGCAGATCTTAAATACATTTCACCTTGATCTACACTTTTTTCATTATCAAAAAACAAAGTTATTTTTTATGTTTATTTTTATTCATATTTGTTTCGTGTAATTTGTTAAGTTTCATTTTTGATGAAAACAGTGAAACGAGCGACACGGGTTTTGTATTTTTTTTTATGCTTTCTCTTTTCACAAAGTGGTGATCAGTTTTTGGGATAATTGTTTGTAGTATATATTACCTATAATTATAGATCCACAAATCGTATTTATGCCCCATTTTTAGATCGCCACGCAACCATTGAGTTTGTTAAAATTAGAAAAACACATTTTATTCAACTTCCTTTGGTTGGGCATTATCATGTTGTGGCGTTTACCATTGTTTTGTTTGATTGTTCCTTCTATTTAGTGTTGTTTTTAGTAGTAATATGGCAAGGAACGTAAACGCCGATCTTTCGGCATTTTACTTCGGTAAACAAAAAATGTGGTTGAATTTATTGTTTCCTTGGCATATTTGTCTTTTTTTCACCGTATTTAATGTGTGGGTTGTTGTTAGTACAAAAACAAAGCGATAATACGGGATTGAAAACGATAATAATGATTATATCATTATTTCGGCATTATTGATTGTAAATTTAAACATGAAATGAAGTATTTTTAACTATAAAAATATCACCAACCAAACTAGAAAATGGTGTTCGTTTGATTTACCAATTTTAATTTAAAAAATAAAACATCATTTTTTTTAATTTGGATTTTTTCTCATTTCGTGAAATTTTCTTTTTTTTTAATGCCCGAACTGACAGTCTCTATTAAATCAAAATAGAGATATTTTTTAACCAAGATTTGTTGGAGGAATTTAATTCTTTTCTATTTTGTTCTACGTTTTAAGGAATTTTTTTCACTTTGTTTAATAACAATTTTTATCAAAAAAAACAAAAAAATAATTTGTTGTAAAATTAACAATTTTTGTATTAACAATAAAATACAATATATTATATAATTTTAGTTAAATAATATTATATTTATCAATAAATTATTATAAATATAATGTTAATAAAAATAAAAGGAACTTATTAAAAAAGACAAGAATTGAGGAATGGAGGGGATCATTGCGACAAGTGACGGGAGTGACGTTTACTCTACGGACGTAGGTAATGTCCGTGGAAACATTGAATTAAAGATTCGTAACTTTGTGAAAAATTACAGTCGTCACAAAAATAACGTATTTGAATATCGAGAACAGCTCAAGGCAAATGTCATCGACGGGAAATACTTTTTGGAAGTTGATATTTCGGATATTCAGAACTTCGATGAAAGTATCAAAGAGGCGTTTTATAAACACTCATCGGAGTTTTTGTCAATTGTTTGTGTGTTGTTGAATTATCTTAAACATTTGGAGTATCACGTGTTATAGTATTTCAATAAGATTTTTCCTTCAATTAGTATTATGAAAGAAATTGATTTATAAACCAGTTTGAGAACGTGTTGTCTACAATAGTTAAACCAATGAACGACTTCAAACCAAAAGAAAATTTTATTGAATACGAAGACGGAAGTCCATTGATGCAAGTGATAGTGAAAGATGCGACCAACTTGGTGATCCAGCCACGTTCGCTCCAGTCGTCGCATCTTTCCAAAGTGATTCGCGTCGATGGTATTATTGTTTCCATTTCCCGAGTTGAACCAAAGGTAGTCAAAGCTTTTCTTCGTTGTCGCAGTTGTGGCAAAGAGACATCAGTCTATGTTCCTCCGTGTTGTGGCATCGTCCAATATCCTCGTTCATGCGACGGACACAACCCGGTCACTGGCAAAAAGTGTCCACAAGATCCTTATGATATCATTCCTGAGAAATGCAAATTTGTCGACAAAATGATTCTCAAATTACAAGAGACTCCCGAGAACGTCGCGCCTGGTGAAGTTCCTCGAACAGTTGTTGTGATATTAGAAAGGTATTTAGTGAGTGGGTTGAGTGCGGGACAACGTATTCGCGTTGAAGGTATTTATGGTGCGTCTCTTCAAAAGAAGGGCACGATATCCTCTGCATACATCCGTGCTATTGGCATTGAAAAGTCAAATCAATTGGTTCCAAAGGACGACGAGATGATGAAGGAAGTCGCCCGGACAATAACACGAGAAAAATTGATCAAATCGATTGCACCTGCTATTTATGGACACGATGATATTAAAGAGGCTGTGTTGTGTTTGATGATTGGTGGGAGTAGAAAAGGGTTGCCCGATGGTACACGACTTCGTGGTGATATCAATGTTCTATTGATGGGAGATCCTGGGACGGCTAAGAGTCAGATCTTGAAGTTTGTCAAGATGGTGAGTCCAATTGGCGTCTACACAAGTGGGAAAGGTTCTTCAGCGGCTGGGCTTACAGCCGCTGTGAACAAAGATTCCACAACTGGTGAATTCTATTTGGAAGGGGGTGCTTTGGTGCTTGGAGATGGAGGTGTCGTGTGCATCGATGAATTTGATAAGATGAATGAAATTGATCGAGTTGCTATTCATGAGGCAATGGAACAACAAACGATCTCTATTGCAAAGGCTGGGATTACCGCCGTTCTAAATGCACGAGCAGCGGTACTTGCTGCTGCCAACCCTATTTTTGGTAAATTCAACGACAGAACATCATTTGGCAATTCAATCAACTTGAAGGCGACTGTGTTATCAAGATTTGATATGATCTTCATGATACGAGATGTCCCAAACAAAGAGAATGATTCGAGAATAGTTAGACATATTCTGGATGTCCATCGAAAAGAAGTCCATGTTGACAATTTGAATGTGGAAACACTGAAAAACTACATCTCATATTGTAAGGAGTATTGTGTACCTCGACTGACAGAAAGTGCGTCGTCAAAACTTGCTGATTATTTTGTTAACATCCGACAAAAGGTGAGAGAGGCAAAGGAGAAAAATTATGAAGATGATGGTGGGGTTCCAATTACTGTTAGACAGTTAGAAGCCATTATTCGAATATCGGAAAGTTTAGCGAAGATGACCATGTCTGATATTGTTTGTTCTTCTATTTCTTTTGCATCATATTATTATATATTATAAATATATTATATTTATATTATATATATTGTATGTGACAATATAACAATAAGGCCGAAGAAAAGCATGTTGAAGAGGCGATCAGACTTTTTGAAATCTCAACAATGAAATCAGCAACAGAGCAACCGAAGAGAAGTAAGAAAAAGGATCAAGATGTCTAGACTATAGTTTTTTTTAATTGATTTGATTAGAATTAAATAGAAAAATGATAATGTTCATCTAACAAACAACACAATCATATTTAAAACTCTTTGTACCTCACACTTTGTTGCCCAAGAAACTTGATGAACGCAATGACATCTTCGTGACTAAAAAACTCGAACATGAGTTCTCGAGTGGAATAATCGAAGTCACATTGACACTTCCCAATATTGACGGCTTGCGATATGATCCAATCAAAGTTACTGTTTTTGGGAATAAAGATCGAGATGAACAAGTGATGCTTTTCCAAAAAGTCAGTGTCCATAACATCTTCACTGAGACTTGCACAACAACTTGGCGATAACTCTTTTGTTCCTTTTGCAAATTTCTCGTCGAATAGTTTGAGTTCGTCTGAAGTTAATTTTGGAGCGAACGACCGTTGATGAGAGCACTTTGTTTGAGCCTCAGTAGTCCGTTCGACGGACTGACTCACACTATTTGGGATGTTGGGAGTTGGGGTGTATTTATTTTCGACTGGTTTGACATGAGAATAGTCCCGACTCTTACTACGCGTCCGGGATTTGCTTGGGCTCCGACTTTTCCTGAAAGGTTTTGTAGCTTGTCGTGTATAACTGTCATTGTTGTAACCCTTCTTGTATTCTTCACGGAGTCGCAATTTATCGTTTGCTCGTTGAAAGATAAGAGACAAATCATTTTGTTTGAAAAAGGGGTCACCTCTCTCCTCGAATTTTTGAAGACGACTCTGACAGACGTAAAACAATTCCTCAATGACAAAACGTTGGTAAAAAGAAAAAAAGAGCATTGTGTTCTTATCAAGACAACTGCGTAAGATTTCCACGTAACTTTCTATTGGTGAGGTGAAATGGGTTCATTGGAGTTATCTGAATAACAAACCTAATTGAACTTTAGTTGACAACACGACGAAAAATGCAGTAAAAATGTCGACGAAAGTCTGGTGTTTAATGAGCTCCGGTGTGTTGAAGATATACATAATTTCATAGATGTTCTCAAAGTGATTTTTCACATTAAGGATGTAGTTAACAACAACCAAAGCGTATCGAATGTATGGAGCTCGTTGGTTCTTAATCCACCCTTCTAAATTTTCAAAGCCAAATCCGTTGATGTAATCGACACAATACCTTTCTTTGTCAGAAGATGAGAACAATCCAATGTTAGTGTACTCGATGGAATTCCAAAAGAGTTGTTGTTTCTCTTGGACTTTTGTGAATAACACTTTTTGTAGAAACGAAGACTGTTTCTTCACAAATTCCATGATCATCACTACCGAATTTTTGTAGTACTTATTTTCAACATCGTGAATGTAACTGTAGTACGTCTCAATGATCTCTGAAAGAATTCTCTCGTCTTTGACATCATACCCGTCGACGATTGCGGTGATTGCGTGAATCTTCTATACGTTATTCTCTATATGAATCTTCATGAATAATATAATAATAAAATAACGAACATTGATGTCTTCCTTTTTGAGTGTAGTGCCTGTACAACCAACTTTAAAACTTGTCAGAGATTCCTGTAAGTTACACCTTTTATTAAAATAAAGCAAAAACACACCTTGACAAATTCAATCACCCGTTTCGTGATTTGAGTTGGTGTTAGGTCACTCGTACTCATGTTTTTTTAAGTTTATCCACAAAATTTTTTAATCCATTTCACAAGTGTAATAGTCAACATTTTACGTTAAATTTCTTTGGTGTTTCGGGAATTTCGTTTTGTATTTTGTAAAGAGAAAATAATAAAATATGGCTCTTACGTATCTATATTTGTATGGTAATGTTTATTACTATTGTTCTTTTGAATAGAGTACAATAAAATTATAATTTAACTAAAATTTATATAAATCATCTGATCGATTATTATTGTTAAATTTCTTAAAATTTATCAAAACACGACAGATTGTTTATTAAACTACCAATAATATTAAAACTATTTAAATAAATACTATTACAATAAAACAAAAGGGTCTCAAACAAAACATATCGGTAATACAATCAAAAAAGTACAAGTTAAAATAAAGTATTTTCCAAATAACTTCCGATAAAAAAACACTTATTAAAAATATAGTGAATACCATAACCACAAAAAGCCGACAAAGAACTCAATAACTTTGATGCAGCGCGTACGACGAACGTCGCGTGAAGAATTGTTGAATGACTGTGATGTAATTCGGCATAGTCTCCGTGCAAACGACTTGAGTACTGCAACTTCTATATTAGAAGGGTTGATAGAACAAATTGATTTACTACCGACCGAACTGTCGCACACACTTGAAACTGGTTTGCGTGGCATTTTGGACTTTTTCATTGTCCAACAGATGAGAGACCAGACACTCACTAAAGACAATAACGTCCGTTTTGTCATCGACTCTTTACTCACGTTTTATTCAAAACACACACTGAAAGCAATTAAATCCCAAACTGTATCAAACTCGTTGAAAAGTCTTGTGTTTTCATTGAAACAAGTCTTCTTGATTCTTAGACATCCACCACAAAATGCGGTGAAACAGTACACCAATTACCCCAAAATTGTCATTGCTATTTGGGACGAATTTGTTAACGTTTTTTGTGCGCCGAGTGGTGCGTATCCCGAGTCATTACTCGAAATCCTTAGCGACTGTTTGGACGAGTTTTTTAAGTTGTCGCTCTTTACTAAAGGTATTCAGGAAATGATGTTTGTTAATAGAAACAGTTCATATTTCAATAACATTCACACAAAGGCTTAACATTTCTTTTAGTCACATCTCGGCGGCTTCTGGTGTTGAGCGGAAGGCCAAGACCAAATTTTTCATAACAATTTCTCGGTTTGGGAACATGCAATTTACTAACGCCCTTTCTCTTGTATTAAACTCATTAGAAAAGACGCTTTGTGAAGACCCGGAGTTGGAAACGGCATTTCGTCTCGACAACTGTTCTGCACTTGATCTCATATTAAAGAACCCAAATAAGTACAAATGCATTATTGGAATCAATTCCGAAGAATTAAAACGTTCAGACTTTGAAGGTGTGTTGAGGTTTTTTGCGGAGATGCACAGTGTGACAAACTCAAAAGTCATTTATGTCTTAAAGAACTACTTTTTGTTGTACTTTACTGTGATTTGGATTGGGCTCAACGTCACTTCGATCACATCAGTTATCGTCAATGCTGTTGATTGCTTTAATGCATACTCCCCAACACTTTTTGAGTCGGGTGTGGAGACGGAGAGTACACTTCTTTTACTGACAAAGATCATTCAAATCTTCAATGACAACAATGGCGAGAAGAAGAATGAAAGATTGTATAGTGCAAGTAAAACAATTATCGCTATAATGTCGTTGCTACTAAACGTCCGGTTCGACCTTTTCGAACAACTTCTTCATGGTGATCAGAAAGAGAGTGTCATGTACTTTGTACACACAATTATACGTATGATCGACGACGTCAAAATTAGAGACAAAACAGAGCAAATAGGGTTTGTCTCGACTCTTATTACAGCAGTGTTTAATCAACCCCGTAATCGTCACGCAGAGCTCTTCAGCTTCCTCTCGATCGATCCAAATATCGTTTTTGATAGCTTCATTAAACTCACAAATTCACTTGAGGCTAACGTGAAAGCCGCTTATTTGGCATTAGCGAAAGGAATTAATGTGCTAATTGACGCAGACATTCAACAACACGCGACATTGTTGTGGAGGTTGGTCGACATTTTCTTTACTATTCCAGTGACATACTCTTTTGGGGTGACGTGCACATACTTACGATCTTTGCAACAATTGAAGCTCAACAAATTATTCAGAGCAGAACAACAACATGTTTCAATTCCACATAGAAATGGTATTTACACGATAGTGTGGGATACTATTCGCTATTTTCTCCGTTCACCGAATGAAGCAATTGGAGAGGCTGCTGCCGAAGTTGGTGGTACTGTTGGGGTGAGTCCAAATGAAATCATCCATGACCCTATTTACTTGGTCAATGAACTTCGTTGTGTTTTATATGGAAACACCTACAACATGGTCTTCCCAAGAAAATACGTTTTACCACGACAGAAAAACCCCTTGAATAGGAAGAAATCGTTGATATCATATGCTATGAATGCATCTTTTCATGTATTACAGTGCCACAACTCAGTATTAAGTGGTAATGCTGTTAATACTAAAATTAAGAGTTTGACGAATGCAGTCACTATCATCTCATATGCAGCACTCGCACAAGAAAGTTCGGAGAACCCGATATACTATACATGTTTGGAGTATGTGCTTAGATTGCTCCACTGTTCTCTTAATGTCTTCCACCCACAAATTATTTTACAAGCAAATCAATTCAATGTGAAATGCACTTCTAATATTTTACTCTCAAGATTCGGCGAGGAGATGGCTGAGATGTATTCTATCGCGTCACATAACGCTGTGCACCCAACTGAAACGTTTGTCGACGAATTGTTATATTGCTTGGCTGTGTTAATAAGACGATGTGGTGTTGATATCATATCGTGCCACATTTTCGACATTTCATCATATGTCAAGTTGTATCACATCGACCATTTACTTGCATGTGTGTCAATATTAAACGAACTCTCTGCGTTATCTTCTGGTGCTGTTATTCCAACACAAAATGATAATTCCAATTCAATCAATTCCTCAATATTTCGAGCTTTCTCAAAGCCACAGAAGAAGCGAATTGATTGTTCGGTCTCTCCTTCATTCGAAGAAAAGCGAAGGACAAAGTATATGTCTGGCCCGGTGCGTTCTGTGTCTTCAAGTGTTTCTTTTGATGCAACAACGATTAATGTGAGAACAGAGAGCGGAAGTGAAGAAAGTTTTGTCGAAGGAATTGTGAAGCCAAAACCGAGTTGTGGGCAACCAGGACCAAATCGTTTGAACTGTTCTGTGAAGTTGTATAATGACATAAAGAAGGAAAGGAAACGAAAGTATCAACAGAAAGGATATACGTTGACCGACTTACAAGGGATTACTAATCAATGGGTACCACAGAAATGTAAAGATAAGAGTGTTTGGCTTCAAACAAACATTCTTACTAATTTGGTTGTATCTGATATGATCAATGGGTTTTCATTGGACTACGACGAGAGGTGTATATTAATGGATTATACGTTGAAATTCTGTAAAGCAGGATTTACTATTGGAGCCCCGGACTTCACAGTCTCAAAGAAGACCAATGTGTTTATGCACAATATTGAAGAGAGTTTATCAATCAATTACAAGTCGCTTTACACAAAATTGTTTGCACAGTACAAGAAGGACGCAAGTCAAGTTGACAACTTCAAGTCGTTGTATCAACAAAACATTCCGTCACACTTTGTCATTCCAGGGATTACTTCCATCAATTTTGAAGATGTAGAGTCCGTCAAAAAGTTCATAGTGTATGTACAAAGGATTGATAATTATCACCCAAATTATCATTGTCTGAGTGCTATTGAAATTGGAGTATCTGCACAGATATTGTACAATACCATTATGACAATGAGAGGAGTGAAGACATTCGATCAATATGGCATTGATGATTTGTTCGACATTTTCAAACCACGAACAGAAGACAAATTGTGTTCCATCCACGAGTTTTACGATATGATCTCTGACAGGTATAAAGACAACGAAAAGGTTCACCACGACTCAACCGTCATGAGTGTGTTACTTCAAGGATTTTACGAATCGATGCTGTTTCTAGCAAAAGTCGGGAATGCAACAGATCCCATTTCAAGGGCACTGTTTAGAACACATCAAGACTTGTTGTGGGGATCTATTTTTAACCACGACTTGTTTTACTTGAACGACACCTTCTCGTTAAGAAACCAAATCAACTCATTATTAAAAGATGCGTTAAAAGAAATTAATAAATTCCCTGTCAATGAAAGACCCGACGCTTATAAACAACTTGTCGAACACTCAACAAGTTATGTCGATGAGTTCACCCATCCCGCGCTCAAGTATTACGCAGACAAAAACGTCAAAATTGAAATGAAAATTGAAGACTCGAACAACCAAAAGATTTTCCAGTCTTTTACTTGTATCAACGACACTATCGACTCGTTGGTCCCACAACAAAAGACACAACTGATCACAGGAGAAGTCGTCACGATTGGAGCGAAGTTCGGGATTGTTTCGACGTTGGAAGAAGCGATCAAAGAATTCACAGAGACGTGTGAGGCTGAGCGTGCTGAAATGCTCAGAGAGCTATTGATCAAAGAAATGAAGAACGGACGATTTGACCCACTTCTGATCGACTTTACGTCGATGACTATTAACACCATCGACTTAATCACAAAGTACTTGCGCTATGGCCAACCCTCTGAGGTGCAGTTTTATAAAAACTTATCCAAAATCCCACAGTTTTATCGATCTTTCAAACTCTACGAAGCCATTCTTTACCATTTCACAAAGTTTGGCATCAGCTTCAAGATTTTGGAGAACACTTTGAACTGTTCTGTTGTACTCAAATCGTCTCCAAGCGACCCATTGGACCAATTCTGCGAGATGTCGGATCTGATTTACTCGAAAGCAAACAAGGTGCCGAGTGCTCTAATGAAAGAACTTCTTTTTACGCCACTGAATTATGAGAATGGATATTTGTTATATAACTCGTACTTCATAGGACATGCACCTTTCTCAAGGAATGATAAATACACTAAGACAGATGGCATTGTTCAAGAGAAAATGTTTACACCACTGTATTCCCAAACAAACGCACAACACTATTCCTCAATGATTTTGCCGTTGATGGAAAATGTGATTCATGAACTGTTCTTAAGAAGACTTGGAGACGCGCAGTCGAAGTACGGAAGTGTGCTTCCCGTTTTCAAGGACGGACGCTATGTCAATTCATCCCAAGAATTACTCCACTCGGAATTTTGGAATTACAGAGCAACACCCGTTTCGAGTGAATTGGAGGCACTTGAAGCCATTCAATGCATTCGAACGTACACAACAATCACATCATATACTGAACAACTTGTGGACTTGGTTTGTTCACTTCTTGACAGAGAAAATCCAAACCAGAGACTTCTATCTATTTTAGTGTCATTGTTAATAACATCAGACTGTTCAAACCACAGAAGAAATCGATACATCTTTACACAAGCAATGGAACTTAATGAACTTATATTATGTTCTCCATTTTTAGTGGACTCGGAACCAGTCATTCCACAATATCTGAGTATTAGTACGAAGACACAAGTGTACAGGAAGCTTAGAGAGTTCTTCCAGGACAGGTTTGTCATCACAACATATATGAACACTCCACAGTTCTATCAATTGATTTGTCTTCTCAATTTCCAAGAGTCACCAGTCATGTTCCTTCACATTGTCAACAACTCGAGTCTGAAAAATGGGGCTGCAAGAAGGTGTTTGGTCGACTTGTTCTTGACAGAGACGATGCTTTGCAACCAAAATGTTGACATCAAACAACTCAAAGACGAATACTCTATTTGTTTTGTTGCAATGGTCAATGCATATTTACTCAACCCAAAGGCAATTTTCGAGTTGATAAAACATGGAGAAAGAAAGAAAGTCTTGCTCTATGTGAATATGATACTGTCACATTATTTCAACACAGAGAAGACTTCCGATATTGTCGAAGCACTCACTTCGTTGGACTGGAAGACAGAGAATTTGTCATATCCCATTATCAATGTCATCGTGTTCATTCTCATGATTTTCAGACACTCCGCGTTTTCGGATAGTGCCTCTTTTGTGCTCGAGAAACTCCTCAAATACACATCGCTCGTTGAAAAGTATAGGTATGAGAGTGGAGTGCTCATTAACACATTCTCGGAAATCCCAGACGATTACATCACATTGACAATCACTTCTATCATCAAGCAATTGTTCACTCTCATTTGCCATCCCCATTCCACGTAATAGTGTTCTTATTTAATGTGTTATTTTGTTTTTTCATTTTACTATTATTGTATACTATATATACTATTATTATTCCACAAACTACAGTAAATCAGTTATTAGATTAAATATAATACTTGAAATGTTATAAAGTAATAAAAAGAACTAAAATGTTTGAATAAATGACCAATAAATGAACCCAGCTTCATTTCTTTTTGTCGGCTTCCAGTTTCTCAATGGTTGCTTTGTACGCATTCTTGAACACAGGGATGCAATCCTTGAAGACATCGGGGTGTTGGCAGAGCGAGATTCGGAAGTATCCCTCAGCATCAAACGCACTACCAGGTACTGTTACAATGCCATTTTCTGCTAATGTCTTACAGAACTCCCACTCGTCGTACTCGCCAATTTTTGGGAAGATGTAAAAAGCACCTTCTGGCTTGATATATTTGATCCCCATCTCGTCGAGACACTGGCACATCATTTCTCTGGTCTTGTCATAGAGCGACAAGTCGACAATAGCATGCGCGACTAGTGGCAGAATTCTCATGTGCAATTTGTTTGTGTGAACAAATCCGAGAATTTCGTTTGATGTGGCAATTGCCTTAATCAAGTCCGGGTAGTTTGGTACCAATGGGTTTGCTGCAAGACAGCCGACTCTTTCACCTGCAATGGAAACATCTTTAGAGAGTGAGTAAGCAATAACAGCATAAGGATATTTATGGAAAATAGAGAACTTTGGGGCGTTCTTTGTGACGACTCTGCAATACACAGCATCGTTCAAGATCCAAATTGGTCTTTGGTTCTTCTCGCTTTGTTCTCTAAGCAAGTCCATAACTTCGTCAATCTTTTCTTGTGTATATACAACACCGGTTGGGTTCTGGGGGGAGTTGATGATGACAACACGTGTCTTTGATGTGAGTTTTTCCTTGAGCAAATCGATGTTAATTTGCCATCCGTCTTCAAATCGTGTATTCACTCTGACAGGGACACCACCATAGTTTTCAATATAAAATGGGTATTCCAAAAAGTATGGCGAAAAAATGATGACTTCGTCGCCAATTTCGAGCACAGTTCGTAAGAAGACATTACACGCACCAGCACAACCACATGTCATTACTATTTCTTCTGCCGTCAATTTGACTTCCTCAAATTGGTCGACGATTTCTGCCATAGTTTCTCTTGCAACCAAGTCACCGTTTGATGTTGAATATCCGTGGCACATTGGCTTTTCTTCCTGAGCTATTTTGACAAGAGCGTCCAAGTATTCTTTAGGTGGGGGGAGTTGTGGATTACCAATTGTCATATCATAAATGGCTTCAGCGCCTTTCTCTTCTCTCATCTTAGTGGCCAAAGCGGACATCTTTCTAATCATTGTGCCTTTAGTGCAGTTTTCTTGGATGTATTTTGCAAGCATTGTTATTTGTTATTTCGAGTTACATACACTACTTATATTCTGTTGCAATCGTCACCACATGAATCTTTCTTCTCACTCTCTCATTTCTTTCTACTTTGTTTTTGGTTTGGTTTTTTCTACTTTCCGCTCATCATTCCCGGTAGTTTCCACAAAAATGTCCACAACTTCCGGTGGTTAATCCGAAAACAGTTTTTTTTGGATTTCGTTTCGACAAAAAACAAGTGGAAACACTGGAACCATTTAGAACTAGTTGTTTTACTATTTTTAAATTATTCGTCATTGAAACTTTTCTCCCCGTTTTGGTACAAAAAAGCTTCGTATTTTCATTTAAAACAAAACTCATAGAAAAAAACAAAAGGCAGTCGAACTTTCGTTTTGTTTTTTATAGACAAATATCAAAAAAAAACAAAAAAAATAAAAAAAAATGTAAAAATACAAAAAGCAAAAGTCCACTAACCCGAAATTTTTGCCTGATTCGGGCCGGAATTTAATTGATGTGGAGTTGAAATCTCATAATTTAAATCTTATAATTAAGAAAATCGAACGGATTAAAATTCACCCCTAATTCATTGGATTTTTCTCACATCGACTGCAAATTTTTCATGTTTGCAAGTGTGTTGTGTCCGTGTAGAAGGACGCCCGCAACAAATTCGAGTTTTCGAATTTGTTGTTCAGATTTATTTAAATAAATTGATGTTTTTAACATTATGTTTTTTAAACAAACTAGTTGTTTTCTTTTGACAAGAACCGGCTCGTTCCCACAATTTTCATCTGAATCAGTCTGTATGCTAAGATTTTTGTCACTTAAGTATCTGGTCGTTCCGTCAATTCTTTTACCTCATCACTTTTCTGATTGTTATGACGTTTTATTTCATTAGTCAAATGATTAATCTTGTTTTCCAATACTAAAATTGAAAAACTAAAACATTTCAAACCTTATAAAAATCTTAAAATGCAACTCAATACAAAACAATTTTGAACTAAATAAACAAATCTTGACGTATTCACTCTTTCTCCTTTTTGGCGTTTTTGAACATTTTTTTCATTCTTCTGTATTGCTCGATCGCGTTGGGTACATTTTCCAGCGATGGCACCTTTTTGTCTTTTTTGTCCTGAGTTTTCTTCGGAATTCGGAAACCCTGCATATAAGGGTTTAAAAATGAGCTCATGATGAGTTCCTTTTTGACAAAGTACGCGATGACACTCGAGATTGAATTTTCGTTTTTCTCATCTTTTTTCTCTTTTTCTTCCTTTTCCTCTTTTCCCGCAAATTTGACTTCAGAGATGATGTTTAAAATTGGATCTTCATCACAGCCCACCCAGACGCGTTCGCTCGGGATTTGTAAAAACATCATTTTCAATCTCCCTTTCAACTGTTTGACAGCAAGTCCGACTTTGACGTGAGTCTGCGAACTTTTTAATGGGAGCTGCAACGTGGCGTCGATTGACATTTGGACTCCATCTGAATATTCGATGTCAAAATCTATGATCGTCTTACCCGTTTTATCGGAGTGAATTAGTTTTGGTAACGATATGAGAGGCAACTTTGGACCAAAATTAAGTTCCGTTAAATCCATCATTTTTACTAAAGGAGGTAATTGTGAGTACCTCACCTTTTCTTGAAATTTCTCAATGATTTTAGCGGTAATTTTGTGGTTATCAAAAAACTGAAAGAAAAGACGATGAAGGAGAAAGTTGATTCCACAACTCCAATGCCTTGCTTCGATATCGGAAATGTTCTTTTCAGTGATTTTTGTTATCAACGAACTGAAGTGCTGTTGAATGATAGTTTGGTGCTTCACACTTTTTACAGACATCTTGATCGGATAATAAAAAAACTCGAGTAATTCTTCCTTGTCAAAGTGAAGTAAAACAGTATCTCCATATTGAAAAGTTTGAGGTATTCCTTTGATCTCAATTGAGTTCTTTTGTTTGAATTTTCTTCGTTTAAAACGCTTTATTTGAGACATTTCTTCGTCGGAAATGTGTGTAAAGTAATCCAGTTTTTGTTGTAATGTCTCACATTTTGCTTCTTTGTATTTGTTGTATGCGATCTCTTCGGGGGTAAGAACTTCCTTTTTGTACGTAAATAAGTCGTTGAATTGAGGTTCCTTTTTGTATCGAAATATGGAAACGGTTAATGATTTTGTTAATGGAAGACAAATAACATTTTTCCCATCGATGAAAAACAAATTTTTGTTTTCGTACTTCAAGCGAAGGTTTTGGACAACCTCGCCGTTCTCAAAATGTGTCAATTGAACGGGATGATTTTCGTATCTTGAAATGTCATGTTGAGGAATTTGAACATATTTTGGAAGGTACAAAACGTCTTTATCGGTTCTTTTCTTAACTTTTATTTTTTCATAATAAGAGCAAATTGCGTTCAGATGTTCATTAAAAAAATCTGAGTGTGTGTATAACGCCAAAATGCAAAACAAAACGATTGAATAGAGAATTGGGTATATGATTGAATTCACCACATCATACAAAAACACAATCATTGATTTTTTAGTTTTTGTCAGTAAGTTAAATTTTTTATAAAAGCTTTCTTGAAAATTTCCATTATCATTTACACTTGATTATATTACAAAACACAATAAAAAAGATACATGTTGTACATTATTATCAATTAAGTAATTGGTTATTTTTTCATTTTTATAGTTTTGGGTACTTTCTAAAAAGTGATTCATCACCAAAAAAACCTCATTCCCAAAATTATATCTCAGTATTAAACGAAGAGAAAAACTAAAGTAGAATAATATTATAATAGAATTTTTTATTGTTATTAATGAAGATTTGGTCAAACGTTCCAGAGTTATACCCAAAACACTCAAAAAAAAATATAATTAACTTTTGTAAAAAATTTTTTTAAAATAACAAAAAATGTTATATATAACAAAAGAATGAGTAAAGTAAAATGGCTTACAAAACTCGACGAATCCAAAGGAGACGACGAATTTTATTTAAAACCCACCTCTCAATCTCAAGACAAGGTGGAGAGTGGACTCCTTCTGGATGTTGTAGTCAGACAAGGTCTTTCCTTCTTCGAGCTGCTTGCCGGCGAAGATAAGTCTTTGTTGATCTGGGGGAATACCTTCCTTCTCTTGGATTTTTGCCTTGATGGCATCAATTGAGTCGTTTGGTTCAACCTCAAGAGTGATAGTCTTTCCAGTGAGGGTCTTCACAAAAATTTGCATTGGTCCGTATTTTAGAGTTTAATTTTGCCCTTATATTGAAGCCCTTCTCTTTTTTCTTGTCATCATCCACTCGTTATTAATTCTTTGTATAATTAAATATAGTTTGTATCCATTTCTATTTTTGCCAAAACTTCATTGACGTGGCTTTCTCTTTTCGTCTTTTTCCCGTTTGTAACTTAAAATCATTGGGACGTTATTTTGAGGTTTGTCTTTTTATAGATAAGTTCTATACTATAAAAAATAACATAAGTATAGTTTAAACAGTAACTTATATTTTTGAAATTCTTTTTTTTATTTTTATTTAGAATGTTTAAAACTAGAATTTTCTATAAAAAAAATTAATATTATTATGTTAATATTAGTAAATTAATAGAATAAGTTATTATAAAAATTACAACAAGACAGTAATGGTAATATAACTAAAACAATACTTATAAACAATAGTAACATTTTATGCCTTCTTAAAAGGAGGAAAGATAAGTGCCTTGAAATTTGAAAACACTATATCAGTGACTACCATATCATTGTCGTACATGAGGAGTTGAAGAGTTTCATTGTTAATATCAAACAAATTGATTGAACTCTCTACAACAATAAGATTCTTTGTACAGACCTTCTTCATCTTTTTGAGAACAACTTGGCTTTTATTCAACACGACTGTTGAAATGCCTTTTGGTAATAAACATGTCTCCACACTGCATTCATCAAAGAAGACAGAACTTAATTGTGTATGTCCAGAAATATCAATCTTATCCCCCTTAATGTGAGTCAACACTAACGACTCCAAACTCTTTGGGAACTTCAATTTATTGTTGAATGCTGTTAAATCAACTTCAATAAGTTTTTGGAACTTCCTTAAGTCGAATTTATCTGTATATGAGTTCGTCACTTTCAGTTTGAATACATTGGAATGTGATGGTAAGTTAACTGGGAAACACTCTAGACTAGCCAAGCTATCTGGGTAAAACTGGTCGATATTATAATGAATAGTGCATCCATAGAGTTTGAGTTTCTTTAAATTTTCGAATCCTTTGAAAGACTGTGTTATTTGAGTGTTGACAAGTGACATGCTAAGTATATTAGTATTCCCTTTTGCAAATTGAAATGTTGGGACTACTAGGAGTAACATCTTCACCTTCATCGTTTCAAAATTTTGGATACAAAAATCGCGAGAGAGTAACTGCAAGTATTCGACACTATCGGGCACATGAAATGGTGGCGGGTTCTCCAAGAAGAGTCTTTTTAAAGCCAAATCACTGCGTACAATTTGTTCGGTGTATTTACCCAAATACATTTCAAGCTGCCTTGGAAACGTTATTTCCAAATTATCGAGGCCACTCCAAATCTCTGTTATACATTCTTCTTGACTCAAATCAATGTGCATCTGATTTATTACTTTCGAAGAACTAAATCGGATTTTTGAAGGCAAATACTGTGAAATCACTTTTTGGGGAAGAGCGCCGCCAGTGACTTCAAAATAAGACGATGAAATGACAATGACATTTGCAGGGATTTCAGGCCAATACGAGTTGGAGCAAACAATAACTTTATTGACGTTTTTGTACATCACTGCACACTTTTTAATTTGTTTTTTCGACTCTAAGACAACGACTATTTGATTAATATTATACGACTTCAGTTCATTTAAAAACTGTTCATCTACTTTTGTTCGCGAAGTAACTTTTAAGTACTTTAATCTCTGCATTTTGTCGGGGAAAACAGTGTCCATTTTAATGTTCGATGAGACGACAAAACTCGCTTTTTGAAGTCGAGAAAATTTCGAACAGTCCACGCTCTCCGTCAGAAATACATTTTTCAGTTCAACTATGTTATTCGAAAAGAACGAAAAGACTTTTGGTGTCATTTCGTCGTTAATGATCAAACTGGCACGCCTATTAAACTTAAAAGGCGGTTTCGACATAAAAAGGAATTGGAGTAATGGGACATTTCCTTTCATAATTTCAATCGTTTCCAAATGTGGAAACACCTGAATCTCTCGCACAAATATTTGCTGGTCGATAAGATATTTAAGTGGTGGGGTTTGTGGGGTATCAACAGTTGTGCACGGGTTTCTATAAAGCATTTCCACTGCATCCCTACAATTTTTACTTACAAATATAAATTCGATAAGTGTTGTGAAGTTGGTAAAATACAACACACAATTCGCTAAATAAACACTCTCCATCTAATATATAATAAGTTTATAATTTCTTTGGTATTTTTGTGACTTATAAATTGAAATAAATAAAATTAATAAGTATTTAAAATAGTATTAGTTATACTATAGTCTTTATATCACAAAACTAATTATTTAAAACTATTTTTACTATATTAACAAGATATTAATAATGATAATATTATTATATTATATTAATTATTAAAATGATATACTAAATTATACTATATCATTAATACTTAATTATTTTAATAGTTTTTCTTTTGTGAATAATAGTTTTTGTTAATTTTTTTTGAAACGACTATTTGTTTATAACGGACATTTTCCTTTCAGTATTGTGAAGAATGTGTAATATTTTGGTAATCAATAAACATTAAAAAATAGTAACTTCCACAAAGAAATTGGAGTCTTCCAACATTGGAGTAAAATATTCAAATTTTGATAACTAATCCTATTATCCCACATTTTTAAGTCTTTTTTAATAATACATCTTGTTTTTCTAAAAAAATCATGCCATGCTTCCAATTGAAATGTTGTCGACCAAACCATTCTTTCAACTTACAAACAAATAATTCTTTTAATAGTTAAAACAGGACAGAAACACATTCCAACAAGAGCAAATACAAAGTTTCAAATCACCTCAAAACAAGGTCAGAAGTATAGGTTTATTATAATATGTGTACTATAATTGTATAGTAATTTCCAAATCCCTATAAAAAGAAGTGGACCTTGAAAACAATAGATGAGTGTAAAGCTTTCCGATTTGGTTAACGCGGCGGGTGATGACGCGAAAGATTCTCCGACGCAAACCGAAATGCAGACCATTCTCTCAGTCATCGAGAAGATAACTTCCGCAGACCACATTCTTCGCAATCAAATCGAAGACAAGATGAAGTTGTATGATGCCAAGAAGATTAGTGATGTACAAATGTGTAACATCCTTACACTTGCAGACTACATCGTGCAAAACTCTCCCCTTTTCAGAACACAAGTCGCCAATTTGTCATTCATAGCGCTCTTACAGAGTATCGGGAAGATGAAGAAACAGTTTGGGAGTGTCAACACCGTTGAAGCCAAAGTCAGAGAACTGATTTATAAATGGGGAACGTACTTCCCAAATGAATTGAGCGAGTATGTCGTCTTGCGACAAAAGTATTGCAAAAATGGTGTTATAGATCCTAACACCACATCAACCGTTTTTCTTCCGACGTCATTGACGTCGCTTATTCCCCATGTCGAACACACTTTAAGAAAGGCGTCGACTTACTTTGAGACCGGTGTTGGTGACATTAATTCGATCAAAAGACATGCCGAGAAGCTATACACGTTTGTTGTTGTTTTGTCATAGTCAAACAATGTTTGTTATTTAAATGGTATTCTCATAACGTAGAAAATACAAAGTCGAGTGCGAGTACTGTCGAAGAATGTCGAGTCGCTATGACGCCAAATTACTGAAAGAAGCTGACGAAATTGGAAAGCGTCTTGAAACAGTTATAAAGAAGTGTGATGATGAAATAACGTTTGTTACATTAATATATCTCAAATAGTCTTCAAATTCCACAGTAACATGGTTTTAACTTAATAAAGAAACTCATATGTAGTGGATCAAAGAAGATCAATGTCACCAATTTTGTCTCGTTAAATAAAGACGATGTTAAAACAGCACCAAGGAAAACTACTTTACACTTACAACCACCACCTATGTCACCACAAACTAGAAGTATCGTTTCACCATCAACATTTTATGGAAATTCAGCTTTCACTAAAAGAGAATCCCCATTCGAAGCATCATCATACACCGGTAACTCTTTTGTGTACACACATAAGGCGTCACCGTCACCACTCCAAACAGCAAAAGCTACACAAATTATGGTGCCAATTGCTCAACCAAACACGGGCGACATTTTCGCATTCGACGAGGACCTACCAACAAAACCACCTACATCATCCCTTAACCCACAAGCACAACAACCTTCATTCTTGTAAATGGAGGAGTGATGTGTGCTCTGAGTGTTGCTTTTTTATTGACTTTTTAGTTTTAATATGTTTCTTTAACCTTAGGATTGCGAATGAATAACAAATTTAAAAACATTTTAAATAAAAATTTGAGAATGGCACCCTTGTAATATTTATTACAATTTCCTAATTTAAAAAAAATAAAAAAAACATAAAGTCAATCAACAAAGTAAAAAGAGTCCAACATTTTTTAATATAACACACAGAAGTTACATTTCACTGCAATCCATTTTTCGTTTTTTGGGTTGGAATTCATTCATTTCGACGAAACCATTGAAACAATTAATAGATAGAAAGACGGTATGACTTTTACAAACAGGTACTCCACACAAGTAACATCCAGTTCTAATTCTTGATTTACATTTTCCATCGCATAGTTTGCAATAAACAAGACCGTTGATTTCTGAACAAAACGGATGTATTTTTGATTTGCATTTGTCATCTTTCCGATTTGCTATATCAATAAAACAAAATCTTTCATCAATTGGACTAAAAATGGGACGATAACACATTTTTTTCATTCACAGGTCGTTCTATTAATTTCGAACTTAGTCGCGTTGCATTTATTTCTTTGTATGTAAAAGAGTTACTTTTAACAATTGATTCTCTGATTCTTGCTGACAACCTGATT
The DNA here is from genome assembly GCF_000330505.1 of Entamoeba invadens IP1. NCBI lineage: Eukaryota > Evosea > Mastigamoebida > Endamoebidae > Entamoeba > Entamoeba invadens. The sequence goes on from NW_004440189.1 coordinate 133,779, forward strand.
CGTTTTTTTACCCAAGGTTTTACCAAACTGTTCGCCAAATTAATCAAGAAGTTTTCACGTGTTATGTTTCCATTGAAAAGGTGATAAGAGTTAATTGCCATCAAATCTATTATATTATAAAACATCGCCAGAGTCCATCTTCGTGTACATCGTTTATAAGAGTAACATCTTACCATCCTATCAATACAATCCGCGCCTCTTATGTTTTTATTATTACAGTCTTGCACTACAAACATTCCAGTTGATTTGTTATAACACATTTGTTGTTTTTTGTTGATAAAAAAGTGACAGCTTTGTATTGTTTGTCAAAATAATTTAGTAAGAAAAGGTCAAAGTCGGGTTTTGTAGTTTCTGAACAGCAAATTGAATTAAGTTTTAAGGCAATAAAACTTTTACAAGTTTATTTTGTTTTAAACAATTTGGGAACAAAACAACGTTCTTTGCGACAAGTTCCAATCATATCAATGTCGAGTTGTTTTAGTTTTAATGCCAATTCAAGTGTAGTAAACAAATTATCGAGTATAACGTAAAGTAGTTTCCTAAATAAGGAGATACCCATGTTTCAACTATTTTAGTTATTCCATTTTTTTCACTTTCACCATACTTGCCTAAAAACGGTTTGGCGTTTACTATCATACCAGTAACATTATCGACCATAAGCCATAGTTTTATGCCATATTTGCCAGGTTTCGATGGCATGTATTGTCTAAACTTGCAATTTCCATAGTAATTAACCAACTGTTCATCTATACATATACTTCCTGATATTTGTTTGTTATTGTAAACGTTGCCAATAGATTTTAAAAAGAAGTTGAATATGTCTCTGAATTTGTCAAATCCCGTTTTATCTTCAAGCATAACCATTTCTTTAAGAGCAACTGTTGATGAACTCTTTAACTCATTTTCAGTTTCATCCAAGTTGAATTTTTTGTTTCCTATATTGTCTTTGCTGTCTTCTTTTTCTTTGTCGTTGACTTCACAAAGTTCGCCATCATTTTTACACTTTTCACTTTTATCCACTTCACCGTTTTCAGTGTAATCACCACTGTCTGTGTCATTTCCGTTATCATCATCTTTATCACTATCATCATCTGTTGAACTTGCGCTCGAACTGTCATCGACTTCCAAAATTAATGACTCTTTCTCTCTCTCAGAATAAAATTGTGAAACGTGCGAATATAACGATTTCCCCAATTTTGACTTCTTAATTTCAGTCAACTTTTTGCTTATCGATGTCTTCAAAGATGAATCAGTTTCTTTTTGTTTTATTCTTAAAAGGAATCTGTTCTTTGCGTTTTTATCAAATCTAATTACCCTCAGAATTTGTTTAAATCTGTGTTCACTGAATACTGAACGATAAAATGGATTTCCATATAGACCATACATATAATTCAAACTCTTTTTATTGTCATGAGCAACGCCGTTGAATAATAACATTCCAATAAACGCGTCGAATTCATCAAAAGACAACTGTTTCCATTCTTTGCCAAAAATAACCATTCCACATTCATTTGTGATTATAATAATGTAAGTTTTCATTTCTTGATTAAAAAATAAATTAAAACGTTCCATTTCGCTTATAGGAGTATCTATAAGAATGGGTTGTTTATAAACATCTTTACAACACTGTTTTATACAACCGACGTTGTATAATTCCCATTCAAATATGTTTATAATTTCTCCTTTATCTTTTTTTGTTGAATAAACATATTTTTCGGTTTCCATTCAAATTATTTTTTTGAGTTTTAATTTTTTCTTTATATTAATTATTATAATTGTATTGTCATTTTAATAATAGTATAGTCATGGTAAAAAAGGTTGTTGAGTAAAAATGGTTGTTGATTGAATAAAGGTTCGGTTTATTTTTGTATTTCAAGAAAAGTTACAAATTTCTTCGCATCATTGAAATAATATTGAAAATATGTTTTTGAGCAAATAAAACTATTTATAACAAAGGAGTGTATTTTTAAAACAAATTGTTTTCTTCTCAATCTCAACATTTTTGTGTGTTGATTTTATAAAATGTATAACATTTTCAATTTTGAATCGAAAATTGTTTTTTTGTAATTCGAAAAACAAGTATAGTTCAATATAGTTAATATAGTTTCTGAAAAAATGATAGTGCTTTTTTTTCACCATGTTCGAAAAATAGAACACAAACAAGGATAATCATAAAAACGATAATTGACAGTATTACAATTGGTTGTCAATTGTATAACATTAAGAGCTGTTTATTGAACATTATAGATATTACATTATTTATAATCATTGTTGTTTATCAAAAAAAGAAAATGAAAGTGCTTTTTTTCACCCCCTTTCATTTTTTGAGTAAAATAAGAAATGAAATTGAAAAATTATATCATTGTTAAATATGAGTACTCCTCTTTATTACAAACGACATTTGTATTGGAAGCAAACTATACACAATCATGAGTATCAAAGTTATGGTCACACAATCGTTTTTTAAATTTATTTTCTTGATAACATGAAAAATAGAAAATAAAGAGTCAATTGTTACATAAAGAAACGGGAAATCACCCAAATTTTATAATTATATATTGCGATTAGATGTCAAATTGTTGGGATATAATAAAGACAATTATTCGAAACACTTCAAAATATAATTATTAATAAAATTAACCATTAATTATAATAAAATTAATAAATACAGCTGGTTTCAGAACTCAATAATCATGTCCAAACCACAGCGAAAACCCGCTTCAAAAAAATTGGATTTGAGCGTGTTGCGCCACAATACCAAATCAGGTCGTGGCTGTGATTTTTTGGATTTCTGTGAAACCCATGCAACAGAAATCATGGAATGTCTAACACTCCAACAACAAATGAAATTGTTGAGAAGTGAAAAATGGCTTGAAAAGGTTTCAATTGAAACGAAAGCCAAAGTGTTGGGTGTCTCACCCTCGACGGCCCGCCTCAACAACTTGTATGACGATGTCGAAGGGAAGTCTGGAAGAAAACGAGAAATTAATCAATCGAGAATGCCGTTGTTGTTGGAAACAATTCGAGAAAGACAAAACACCACCAACCCAATCACCACTAAAGAGATGGGAAATGTTGTAGAAGGAGTTGTTGGGAAGAAAGTATCAAAAAGAACCATCGCAAACAGTTTGAGAAGGGAGGGTTTAATTAAGAAGATTGCAAAACCAATGGATAAAGAGAGAGCTGAGCTGAGTAAAGATGAGTTAAGAAGCTATGAAACTAGAGCTGTTGATTTGTTGAACAATGACAAACAATATGCCGGCGAAAGAGTTGTCCACTTGAATGGAGTTAAACCCTCCCTCCTTATCAACATGGACGAAAGTGGTTATTGTCCATTTGTGGACTCAAAAAGGAGCAACTTTTATGTTGACGACAACTATGACTACACCAACTCTTACTCTGTTGATCGCTCTCAAAAACGCATAACATTGATTGCAGGAATATTTGCCAACAACACCACGCTGAAACCAATGATCATACTATCAAACTTGACAATGAAAAATGAAATCGACAGATACATAGACAGAGATGATGTTGAAATTGCATATCAACGCAAATCCTTCATTACGGAAGACATATACACGTTGTGGCTTGAAAGATGTTTTAAACCAGAACTGGAATTAAGAAGAAAAAATTGCCCACAAGAATGGGCGGTTTTAATACAAGACAACTGTGTTAGCCACATTAAAGATGGTGCTAGAAAGTGGCTGTTCGAAAATAAAGTGGCTTTATTATTATTGTGCCCACACAGTAGCCACTTGTCTCAGCCACTGGACGTCGTCATATTTGGCGTTCAAAAAGTTTGTTTTTTATTATGAGAGAAATTACTGAAATAATATTATTATTCAAAGCCGTTATAAGTCTTGTTAACATGTTTACTTTTATTTGATTGTTATTGACTGATAGAGAGCAATGGGTTCTTAGGTAGTTTCTCGACTTGTTGGTATGAAGTACCCCGTTGGTGTTATGTCTCAAAAAGATGATGTTGAAGATGAAGTCAAGAAGGCTACAAAGCGAAGAAAAATGGAAATTTTAGAACTCAAGGATCAAGATGGTGCAATAGATGCTGCTAAGTTGGAAGAGTTGTCTGTTTGTATGGTCACAAAAAGAGTCGTTGAAATCATCCAATCGTTCAAAATTGCCTGCGTAAACAACAACACCTCAGCCTTTCACATGTGTGGTTACGTAAAAAAGCCAATTGGAAAAGAAAAAGAGGGTACTTATGATGTCAGAATTTTCTACTGTAGGGAGTATGCCTTCCGAATACGAGAGTTTTTGGGAGAACAGGTTTGCGTAGTTCCCGTTGCCTTTCCTGGAAGAAGAAGCAACTTAAACATTGATAAAAACGAAGGCATTTTAAAATGATTGAAAATTTGTGTTATGTATGATTTATTTTTTGAATATTTCCTGATAATTTCAATTTAAGTTGGGCTGACCTGTAAGATTAATTAAAGTACACAAGTTCAAAAGGAATTTAAAATGATATTTATTTTTATTATTCAATCATTGATAATATTATTTAAGTTTAAAATAATAAAAATATGGTTTTAAAAACGTCTTTTTGATACAATTGTCAAATTATAACATCTTGTAAACTTTAAGTTTTTACAGATCAACTCTGATTTTTACATATTTAACAGATCAATTAAACTGATATTTTTATTATTTACTTGCGTTTAAGTAACAACTGCATTTTCCTTAATTATTATAACATCGACAATCTTTTTTTTTCACGACTGCTTATTATTGTTTGTTTTTTTTATTTCTCTTTATTCAATGTGTTTATCGATAGCTTTATTTGCTTTAGTTGAACCAATACTGGTTGTCAAAAAGGTAGAATTGTGGAGTTTGTTTACGTTTTGTTAATACAGAAGGTGTTGACCGTATAGGTTTAGCGTTTCTTTTGATGATTGGCTTTTTACTTGTTTAAAGCATAAAATACTCTTGCCATTGACTAGAGCATTCATCTAATTGAAACTTTTATCATCTTTTTGTTATTGTTTTTTGTTATTGTTTATAAATGAGAAGAAATCTTCTTTCCCTTCATTTTCTATTTATTTTTTTTCGTTTTGATTTGAATAATATGTTCTTTTTAGTTTTGTTTGAAGGGAAAACAACTTCAATTAAAGGTACACTATAAGTGTAAATTTTATTGAAATGTAAAAATAAACCGAACCTTTATTCAATCAACAACCATTTTTACTCAACAACCTTTTTTACCATGACTATACTTAAACATAAACATACTTTTTAATAATGATATATATTATAGTTTTGATATTATCAAAAACTTTAGGAAATATTTAAAAATAGACGTTATTTTTATTACACTTGAGAAGTAACCTAAATATCTTAAAGTTAATTAACCATATACCCTGTTAAGTAACTGAACGATATTTAGGTTACTTACAAACTATGTTTTAACTAATTTAAATAAAATAAATATATGGTTTTATTAATTATAATTATAACAATTGTTATTTATAACTTTATTTTTAATTAATTAATTAACTATA
>NW_004440189.1:139394-160598 GCF_000330505.1 Entamoeba invadens IP1
TTTATTATTTAACCTTAGGATGTCGGCAGTTGAAAAGTAACCTAAATATTGTTCAGTTACTTAACAGAGTATATGGTTAACTAACTATAAAATATTTAGGTTACTTTTCAACTGCCGACATCCTAAGGTTAAATAATAAAGAAATAGTTTGTATAAAAAACTTACAATAAAATAATTTATTTACCTAATATGTTAAACAATGAATGGCTTGTTTTTGTTTTAGATAAACGAGCAAATTATAAAAAATAAAAAAATGATATGGCTACATTTGAAATATTTCCCGATATATTACGTTTATTAAAACCAAAAATAATCAAATTGAATTTAAAAAGTTGCTCTGTTTTAAGTTTTTTTGTGTTTTTTTATTTTACTGACTCAATATATCATCTATTAACAAATTCAAATCGTTGATAAACTAAAAAACAAAATAATAATGTCTGGAGAAGGCTCTCCTGGTATCAAGGAGAACTTCCTCGCGACATCTGTTCCATTGAAAGAGAAAAACTTCCGATTTTCCAAAATACTCTGTTTTGCACGAAACACCATAACGACGTCGGATTCAAAAGAACTTAGAAAATCTCTCCAAGAAGATGCTGAGGTACAAATATCGAGATCAGTTCATTGGGTCAACAAAGAACGGACACGTGCAGCGGAGAACATCCTCAAAATCCAGTCGTATAGAAACAAATACATGTTCGTTGATCCGCAACACTTCAAGAGTCATTTACAATTACAAGAAGACGAAGAGAAAGTCGACATCTTTCCAATGCACATTGACAAAGAAATGACGTCTTTGGTCATGTCGAGTAGCAAAGAATTGATGGTTTCCGTCCAATTAAAGAATGGTGTTTATGTTATTGTTGATAACACCAACACTATTTTATATTCTCCAATTTCTATAGAAAATTACTTGAAGGATTTTGACGTTGTTCTCAAATTAGTCGACGACCCTCCGACAAAGACGTTTACAATGGAAAGGTTACAAGAGTTGGAACACCGATTTAATTTGCATTTATACTTAGATTTGAGAAAAGTGCAAGTCGGAAACAACTTTTTTGAGTGTCCGAAAGTCGACACGCACATTCACGCTAATTGGGCAGCACCTGAAAACAATTTGTTTAAGTTCATCAAAGAGAATAAAGACTATCAAGATGATGTGTTTGTGAACTCAGACAAGAAGAGAGAGAATTTGAACCAGTTTTGCCAACGACACAAAATCGATTTAAATCGACTTTCCATTCACCAAATTGGCGAATTTGAAAATGATGACTCGCTCTGTTCGATATTTTTGAAGACTACAAATTTGGACGAAGGAAAACTCTTTGCGAAGTTGTTAAAAGAGGAATTGAGTAAAATTGAGGAAACACAGACATACACAGAGATGAGGCTTATTATAATGGGGAATACCAAAGATGAGTGGGAGAAACTTTCTCATTGGGTCATATCAAACAAGGTTGTCTCAAGCCACAACAAGTTTCTGATTGAGTTTCATCGGTTTTATGAGAATGTGAAGGAGATCACATTCTCCGAATATATATCGCGATTCTTTAAGCCTATTTTTGAGGCGACTTTACACCCAGAACAACATAAAGAACTTTCCCTTTTCCTTCAAGAGATCAGTGGATTTGATTCTGATGGAGATGAAGGTGTTGTAGAGTCAATTACTTTGTCTTCTTTTGACCCAAATTTAGAGAACCAAAGCGATCCATCTTATTACGTTTATATGTACTATTTCTATAGTAATATTACATCACTTAATTTACTTCGAATGGCAAAAGGGCTTAACACGTTTGATTTTAGACCACACTGTGGGAAGACGGGACATTATAGTCATTTGGTTGCGGGATACCTCACTTCCAAAGGTGTCAGTCAAGCAGTCAAACTTGAAGATAACACGACTTTACAATACTTATTCTACTTGGACCAAATCGGAATTTCACAGGCACCAATGGCCACTCACGCTAAAATTACACCGTACAGTTCTAACCCGTTCAATACATTCTTTGCAGTCGGACTCAACGTCTCGTTGTCAACGGACAAGCCACTTCGAGTACACAAAACAGTGGAACCACTTCTTGAAGAATACTCGATGGCAAAGAATATGTATAAATACAAAGACCACGACTTAGTCGAAATTTGTCGCAATTCTGTAAGGCAATGTGGATTCTCGTTTAAGACGAAGTCTCGTATGATGAAGGGATTTGTCAACCACTTGTCGCGTCCAGCGTTTAGAAGACAGTTGTTAAGCGATGAAGAGCAGTTACTTAAAGCGCTAACTGAAAACAATGCAAATGGTGTTTTTGAGGACATTCCAAGAACACGTGTCTTCTTGAACTTTAAGACGAAAAGTGGCAAAGACGTCGACATCATGAAGAACATCACTTATTTTATTTCATTGAGAGAGAAGTACTTGGAGGAGAATGAAACACAATTTGTTCCAACGAAAATTGTAGATCTGCCAACAACAACGAAACTGTTCTACTCAATTTCTAATGGAGTCTACAACGTGTTTGATACCCCAGATATGGTGTGCGACGTTTGCAAAGTCTCCACAGCGTTTATAGAATGCTTCGACTGTCGCAAAAAGTTTTGTAAGAAATGTTTCAAAAAGTTCCATGAGAACAAATATCACTCGATCCACCTTGAGAAGAATCGAGCATACTTTCCTATCATTGATTACACAGAGTACACTTCGGATTATAATTCATTGACTAGCTTTGTGGCGAATGGAGACTCGAGATCATTTGGATACATTCAGTTAAAGTGCAGGGAGGAGATGTTCACGCTACACAAACTCCTGAACAACTCCATTGAAGCTACGGAGATGAAAAATTTGAAGGAAGACTTTGACGCTTCGATGAAAATCGATACAGTGTTGACCGGACCGAGGTCTTTCCATCCGAGAAAACTACTCAAATTCATTCAAGACAAATTAGTTAGTGATGCGGAAAAGATTGTATACAAAGAGCTTGAAGTCGAGATGGAGGATGGCTTTAGAGTGTTCAAAAAAGTGACATTGAAAAACATGTTCAATATCTATAATATCAACCGACTCAATTTGGAAACCCTGGACGTCTCATTCGACCCCTCAGTCATACAAAGATATGATTTATGGGACTCAAGAGAGAGAATATTCAACCGCCGCGAGTTGCGTAATTTGTTTTTGACAACAAACAACTTAGATGGTGGAAAGTATTTGGGCGAGTTATTAAAAGAGACGTGGTTCAATGGTAACCAAACGAGAAGCATTAAGATGGAAATAGGTCTTGGACTGAATGGAGGGAACAAAACTGATGTAGAGAGACTTGCAAAGATGTTGTATCGTGCTGGAATACTTCAAAGCAAAGATCATCTTTTAAGCATTCAAGTTGTGAGAGAATACGCCAAATTGAAGCACCAGAACATCATCAGCTGTTTCGAGAAAATTATTTGCAACATTTTTGGACCACTTTTTGAAGCTACTTTGAATCCAGAGAACAACTTTGAAGTCTCGGAATTATTGAAAAGAGTTGGGAGCTTTGATACTAAAGGTGATGAATCGGTGTATTCTGTTGATGGTAATTTAGAACAGGAATTGCCTTCTGAATACAACAGTTATAGTGAACCATCATTCCAATATTGGATTTACTTCTTGAGAATGAACATCTCAGTGTTAAACAACTTGAGAAAGAGTCTTGGACTCAACACTTTTGCATTTAGACCGCACTGTGGAGAAGCTGGAGATCCTATGCATAACGCAGCTGCATTTTTGACTGCGGACTCAATATCACATGGAAGGACTCTAGATGACCAAAACATGTTGCAGTACTTATTTATCTTGGCCCAAATAGGTATCACTTGCTGTCCTATTTACGACAAATTCTTGTACGATATCATCAAACACCCATTTAACAAATACTTTATGAGAGGAATGTTGGTCACACTGGCTACTGATTCACCAATGCACTCACATACTACAGACCAACCGTTGATTGAGGAATACGCAAATGCAGTGAAGACATTTGGATTGACCGCAACTGATGTCAACGAAATTGCCCAGAACTCGGTGGTTATATCATCTTACACGTTGCGAGACAAACTCACATGGCTCATCGGTAAGAACGGAGAGAGTCTCAGTGTGCCTAAGACAAGACTTAAATACAGAGAAAAGGTTCTCAAAAAAGACGTGGACACACTGCTTTCGTATAACATTGGGACAATTAAAATCACCGAGGAAGAGCGCAAGGAGGTGATGAAAGGATCTTTCAACTACTACTGAATATACTTTTAGATCATTCTAATTTTTTTATTATAAAATACTAGTATACTTGTTTTTATTAAAAAGTATTATAAATTTACCTTTGTTTTATAATTGTTCATTGCCCCAAAATATTTTGATGAAAAAACCACTGATTTGTTATATATAACAAAAGATGCCTAATAACGCAATTTGTGATAAATAACAGAAGAAACTTGAAATAACATGTTAAATTGTCAAGTGGTTGTGCTTGGCACACTCTTCGTTATGTGCACTTCCTTTTTATGTGAAATTAGGTCAGACAACAATTACTTGGATCTCTCAGATAGTTCGGTTTACTTGAATACAGACTATAAATGTCCACAAGAACTTGTGGACTATTCTATTGTACTCACCTCGACAAAGAAACAACGAGTGATTTTGGAGAACCCACCACCAATGGCTAACTTGAAGTTAATGAGCGATTCAGACGTTGAAATTAAAGGAAAATTCACTGCATTTGACATTAATATCACCCAACCGATTGCGTTGTATCTCGAAACATATATTGGGAGCATTCACTGCGAATTGTGTGCAGTGTATATTGATACGGGATCACTTTTTGCACCAAAGTTCAAAAGTATCTCTGTCAAAATGTATCTGTCGATATTATCTCCTTCACAATTTGTTACTCAGAATATCACTAACACTAACACGTTGTCTATTGTGTCACCATTTCCTCCACAAATCAATTCTTATAGCGGAAACCCCTATTTCACACTCTTATCACCATCTTCAGTATCAACTATTCAAAACGGAGAGATCCCCGAACATGACACCGTTTCGTTGTTACAACACACACAAGACGTAACTTTAAAGGCGATGGTAAACAATCTATTTGTCTCGTTAGCAAGAGCAACTGTTAAAGCACCATTACAGTTCAACTCCATCACTTTAGTGAATGGCTTTTTGACGATAACAGAGGATATCAGTGCAACAATGTTCATTTCAAATTCATCAAGCGTTGTCTTTAAAAAAGGTACAATCAAAGCGTTTTACTGCTCTCTGATCTCTTCCAAAGTTGAGATACATTCCGTTGAAGAGACATATTTCACAACACATATGGCTTTTATCGACTCGGTGAATGTGTCTAAATATTGTGAAACGAGTGCAGACCAATTCGTGTTTTTAGAGTCCGACACCAAAATCAATTTTGCCAATTCTCCACATTTGCAACACTTTGAAAATCGGAACATTGTTGTTTTTCCATCGTCACAGAAAGTCATTCCAATGTCAATTTTAAAGAAGTGTCATGTCATTTCTAAACATAAAAAAGACATCTACTTGAGTGGAGACAATGTCAAATTTCGAGAGAGCGGGTGCCCTTGTGAAAATTGTCGATATATCATTAACGAACCAGACGAAGTTGTTGTGCACTTTGACACGCCATTGTTTGGAGGAATTGATTGTGAGACTAAGTGTGTAATACGACCCAAACAATCGCCAACAATTCGGTATTTAAAGGGTTTTGATGTTACTGTAGATACAAGTGCGATCATTGCGCTTGTTGTTCCCGAAAATGGGGGGTGCATTACTTTGAAGAATCAAAGTATAATTATGGCCATTCTTAATACCAAAAAAGTGACAAAAATAATAGCAAACGACTTTATTCATTTTGGAGGAACACTCTTGTCAAGTGTCTATTTAGAAGTTCACAAATCAATGACTTTTGTACAACGTGCCGAGTTAATTGTCGATAAAAGTGCTTCAATTTTCATCGAAAGGGATTCGTATCTGGCGATACAGTCTAAAGTGACAGTATTGGGTAATATACATTTCAACGAGAACACAATAGCCCCTGTTAGAGTGTTAAAGGGGGCTGAAATAGTGTTTGGAAAGGATAGTAACTTTGCGCTGCATACAAATGTCAATACATGGAGAGGCGATACACAATATCTCATCCTTAACGAAGAACATGGATTCGGCCCAGACACCCAATTGCCGCAGCTTATTCTAGTTGATGTTACAACCAATCAAATATCGCAATTAGGTCGGCTCTTTACTGAATGTTTTGGTCGGTGGGTTGTATATAAAAGTTAGTTCTTATACTATAACAATAGATTTTATCACACTTAGATACTCACAAGTAGTTTCAAGCAGTTCTATAGTTCATTGTCATCCAGTTGTCGTGACATACGAAGAAACAGAAGAACAAAGCAACACCAAAAAATGCATTGTTTTTGTTATCTTACTTCTTGTAGTATTGTGTATGGCCTTCTATTACTTTAAGATGAAACAAAACACCCAAACAATCATGCGGTATCGCGAAATGGATGATATTGACGATATTCAAAAAGGAGCTGAAGTGGTTGTTATAACAAGTGATGAATAAATGAGTGTTAACTTACTTTACACTGATACAATCAATTACAAAAGAAACACTTACACTGGTGTACATTGAGAATCTTCATTGATTCAAATGGATGGCGTTGCACTCAACCACTTTGTCAAAAATGGGACAGATTTCATGATTGTATTCCACTCCTTCATGCCAAGTAAAATACCTTTGTCTGTTGGGTTGAGTCTCCCACAGATGTTGTTGTACTCTCTTATATCAACACACATCTCCCCATTTACTTCAGATTTTGAAATAAATACATTTTCCCCTATTCTAATTAACACCTTGTCATTAACACTTTTAGTCTCGCTGAGTGGTGGAAGAGAATCCGGCTGTTTGTCTTTTTCCATTAACATTTGTCTAGATTTCTTGGTGTTTGAAATATCAAAATGTCCGGAGAGTATATCGCTAGCAAAGGTTCCTTCACTTTTTTCCGTTTCAGTGCTTTCATTTGAATCAATAACGCGCGACAGGATGTCGTTTCCTTTTTCTAATGTTGGACTTTCATTCACTTTCTTCTGTTTTTGTACTCTCGGAATTGGTTGTTGCTTGATTATCATTGGGGGTTCTTGTCCCTTTATTGTTGTAACAGACTTTTGAAAGGGTTGAATGTTTTGAAAGTATCCGAGTTGCTTTTTTTGAGCCATGGGTTTCATGTTTTGGTTAATATGAAACCTAAGCCCTGATGTTAAACTGTTTATGGATGGGAGTGTGTCTCTTTCATTACATTGAAGCTTTTTTGGTTTTGCAGCTTCTTTGTATTTAAAAGTAGTTGACTGTATTCGTGGTTGTGAAGCAACATGTGGGTGATAAATATCCTTTGTATCAAAAAATGAAGTGATAGTTGGCAAGCCAAGTGTGAAGTCTCTTTGAAACATCACAATGAAATATTATAATCCGTATCAGTTTTTTTCTTAAATATCTTCAAATTTGAGAAAAAAATTGGATAATAATAAACCCTTTTTCTCTTTTCTGTTATTCATCTTTTTCATACTCTATTCATATATTTTAAAAAGTTTTCGAAACTTTTTAAAACCGTTTTGCACAATCACTTGAAGTGTTTATTCATCCACAAAAACGAATCTTTTTCAATGCTTTTATCAAGAACTATCGATTAAGTGTTTACAGTATCTAATGATTGTTTTATGTATAAGTATTTAAAGATAACGTTACTTAATATATCAACCCAATAAATACTTTTAAAAAACTTTATAATCAAATTGTATGGTTTGTATTTTTATTGTTAAATAGTATATTAAAATATTATATTAAATACAGTAAAACCTCTTTACTCTCATAATAAATTGAAACACACAATGCTAACTTAATTATAATATCTTCCAATTTAACATTCGATTCGATAAGTTTTGTAATTTTTTTACTTGTATAAACTATATTTGTTTTAAATTAAAATAAATAAATTATAATTTTTATAATTTATAATTAAAACTTTTAATTATAATTCATATTTCATGCACATTTGTTTTTGAGAACTAAATTAATGTATTGTAAATAATTAGTTTAGTAATTGTTTTTATTAATTAGTAATTATTCATAAACAATAATGAGTAAAAACTCAATCTCTACGAAAAGAAAAATACAAAAATCATTGACTCACATTTATAAAATAACTATTAAAATTTTAACTATTTTACAAATTTGACAACAGATAAAACAAATTTCAATAATAAACTAAATAGATACCAAAAAAATACTAGATAATACTGTATGAAGAGTTTAAAACCATACACATTCACCATTCAAACGCACTCCAAAAATACTCTAAAACCTGAAATCCTCAAAACACTAGAAAACTCAGATGACAAATATTTTAGACGTAATCCCATTCCCCATCTTCAGACTGAAGCAAACAACTTCGGCACAAATATACCAACCAATTGTACGCGCTATTTCAGCACAGTTTGGGACAATCAGTCAAAATATCACAAACACTGTCGGAGCAATGCAAAAGTCTCGAGACCAACTTGTCACGACAACCAACGCGGACTTGGTTATTAAATCAAGTATTGAGTATTACAATAACCTCCACAACTTGAGCCAAAGAGTCGCGCTGTCCTCTATCAATGTTCAATTTTCTTGGACAGACACTGTTAAAAAGGAACAAACTTCATGCTACCTCTTCTGCTTTGAAACGGCGAATGTATTGTATAACGTCGGCGTTGCGCACATGATTCTTGCACGTCAGAATTTTCGCACTGACCTCAAAGATGCGATAGAACATATAAAGAATGCAGCTTTCTGTTTTAGTGAAGCGTCCAATGCAGTTGTGGGTAATGAAAGAGTCGTGAATTGTTTGGATATCATGCCGGAAGCAACCAAAGCCTTGTCGTCATTTTGTATGCTCGCAGTGCAGTACATGTATTACCAAAAAGCAATTTTAGAAAGTCGATCAGAGACGATTCAAATGAAGTTGGCGTCTGGTGTCTACAAGGTAGCTGTTGTTATGAAAGACACAACTAAAGCTGCCAAACAGTGTATACCCCACCATATATATGCTTCTTCCATGGCGTTTGAAAAGTTGTGTGTTGCTGATGTTCAGCGACACATTGCTGCAGTTGACGCAAAAGAAAATTTAAAGTATGGGGAGCAGATATCACGAATGATGTGGGCCATTGATAATATAGACGCCGCATCAAGAACTAAAGACCTTCCAAAGGAATTCAAAGGTACTTTTGACACTGTTTTAAAGACCTTTAAGGCTGAGTTGACCCAAATGCAAAAGGACAATGACGAGGTGTATATGCAGAACATCCCAGAAGCAGCGTCGTTGGAATACCCAGAAGCAACTGTTCTTGCGAAAGAACAAGCTTTCCAATTTGAAGGAGAAAACCCTTTCAAAGAGTTATTGCCATTAAAGATTCGAGCTGCTTACAATCAATATATGGCCAAAGCGAAAAAGGTGATTGACGATACTAAACTTACTACACCAGCGTCTACTAAAGCGGGTGAAGACTATCTTGAAAGAATCAAGTTGAAAGAAGTCATTGAAATTGTGAAGAACCCCCAACGAATACCATCAGACGTCGAGAAGTTTGCCACTGAATTTGGGAACTTGAAACAGTTCGACAAATTGCAAGAAAGTATGGAAATGATGAATAAATCGACTCAGAAAAACGACGACTTGATTGCGGAAATTAAACACCGACTTGATGAAGAGGCTTTGAAGGATAATGATGGTATTGTGAAGTACAGAAATTATTGGACAATCAATCTTGCTTCCAATCAACACTCTTTGATTGCGAAAATCAGAGAAGTCGACAACTTGGTTTCACAGTCTAAAAGAAGTGATGTGGAGACGTCAAGTAAAATGAAACTGAATGCAGATATTCTCAACATTATTCAAAGAGGAAAGGAAGGTGTTGCTCAGTTCTTCCCAACTAAAGAAGAAACAGAAAGAGCAATGCCCATAATTGTTAGAATGGAAGAACTGAAAGGGGAGTGGGAACAACTCATCATTGATCGAAACGACTTGTTACAAACATTGTTATGTGGTGCTGAGGCTCAAGAAAGCAATTTAATTGACGAGTTGAATAAGACCTCCAACCAAGAAGGCGTTGTTAACAATTACAGCGAACAACTCAAAACACTTGTCGCTCAAATGCAAAAGTCATTTGATTTACAAACAGAATTACTTGGTAAAATCACTTCAGAACACGCAGAATTGCAACTTGTGTTGGGTGAAAAAGTAGTCGAACTTAATGTCAACATTGACAAGATTCACAGTGCTATGAAAGCGGCTGGAGAAATAAGAGACGAAGTCTCGTCATCTATTTCCAATCACTCTTTTGTCCTTCAAAAGTTGATTGAGTTAAAACAAGAAGTGTTCACATTCTGTGAAAGACACGCGTTTGACGTCGACGATTTACTTAAGAAGCTCCAATCGGCAAATGTACAACCTCAACAACCAAACGTACCTACAAAACAATTGCCACCACTTCCACCTAAACAACCTGCTGTTCAACCACAATATCAACAACCACAATACCCTCCACAACAATACCCTCAATATTCCCAACCCCAACAACGACAACAACAACCTTATCAACAACCAATGACCGCTTCAAGTTATCAACAGTGCCCCCAGAGAAACTACGCCTCTCAACCACAACAACAACAATTCACTCAATCACAAAGACAATACCCACAACAACAGGTTTATGGGCAGCAACAATATGCACAACAACAGTATACACAACAATCCCAATTTATTCAATCACAGTACCAACAAAGACCAACTCAATATCAACAGCCTTATGCACAATACAAACAACCACAACAACCCCAACAACAAATGCAACAGTCGTATAACCCTTATGTGAAGTCAACTCAACAAGGTGGTAGTCAGCAATACCCAATGTCACCATATGGAACAAGTCAACAACAACAGTTTGCACAACAAATGCAACAACAAAAGCAGCAAGGCAAGCCCGCGTATGCAAATCCATATGTAAACCCATACAAATAATTTGTTATCCCTTTCTTTTGTTTCATTTTATGGTTTGATCTCCAAATTCAAAAGAAAAGTTTGTCCCAAAAATATCAAAAAACCAAGTGACGTGCAGTGGAAGTATCGGAGGACAAAGTGACTTTCGCACTCGAGGTGCTTACGTTCATAGCAGTCGTTGTCATCGTTGCATACCACATGATTCCAAACAACCCCAAAAATAATGAAAAAACTAAGTGAGTCATTTATTTCATTCTAGGTTTTTTTAATATACTTTGACGCCTCCAATCTATAAATCGCATTTGTAAGTTACAATTTCTTTGTTTGATTTAATTTATATTGTATAAAAATTTTAAACAATTGTATTTTTCAAGTTCATTTATTAATTGAGGATATTATTTATTGTTTTATATCATTTCCCTGATTTGGTCGTGTATATTTGTAAATAAATAGATTTCTAATCAATTGGAAAATATAATAATAAACTTCAGCTATTTCTTTTTTTTAATTATATAAACGTTAATATATTTATTCTTAAATGCGCTACTATTTGTCTTTTTAAGTTTATAGTTAATTTATTATTAAATTAACCTATATTATTATTATTTCTATTTGTTTTTATAATTATATTAAGATTTTTGTATTATTCATTTAATAACTACCATAAATGAATAGTTCTTTTCTAATATATATAATTATAAAAACATGAAAACAATTAAAAAAATCAGACATAACAACTATAATTAGATTAACCACAATTTAAAAAGAATTGTTTATTTTTTTTTGGAGTTAATCAATATTTTGTTTTTTTTGGTAAAAAAAAGTAATTATTTGCATCATTATTAGTTACAAAACAATATAAATATAATATCATATAGATATAATAATTTACTAATAAAATTATATATTTCAAATACCATCTAATAAACCAATAATATTTTATTTCAATGATAGCAATTTATAAAAATTAGTTAAAAAGCAGATTTGCCTTTAGAAATTTTTAAAAAAACCAGAAGTATTTGATTTATTTAGAAACACCGACTCTTACAAATATACCTGATAATACTTTTTTGATTTTGATGTAAATAACATTAAATAATCGGGCTATTAGTAAAATAAAAAAAACAAATAGTATTTGAAAACAGTTGAATTATTAATAAAAAAAGTAAAAAGTTCTTTATTCCCACAAGTGAGTTTCGAAATATTCAATTAATTTAATTTGTTGATTGTTTAATAAAAGTTACTAAACACTTAATAAAATAATAATTTGTAAATAACAAATTATACTGAAATAACTAAAGAAAGAGTTGAAAAAAATTGTCTGTTTTACGACTCAAAAATGCCAGGAACTTTGAAACTCATCCGATAAAATGACCGAATGGATGGTGAAGCTCTATGGTGACGTATACACGTTAACACACAACCAGGACTTCCCCGTCCCAAATAAAGACTTTTTCTTTGATTTCAAGAAGGTTTTGGATGATGATGAAGGATGGAATGTGTCTGAAGACAAAAACGGGACAACTGTTTTATTCAGAGATGTTTGTTTTCTTTTGTTTTTAAGTCTTACAATTTCTTGTACTTAACAAAAGGCGTCTAATGAAGAAACTCTCCAAATCAAACTTCGCTCGACTGCTTTAAAAGATATTCCCGCAGAAGTTATTCACGACGTCCTTCAAGATCCAGAATATCGTGCGACATGGGATGAGTCGATGAAAGAACAGAAGTTGGTCGAACAAATTGACGAAAACACGGAGATTGGGTATTACAGTGTTAAAATGCCACTCACCATTGCCAATCGTGATTGGGTGAATATGCGTTCGTGGTGGTTTGATGAGAAGAAGGGGATCTACATCATCACCAATCATTCCGTCGACCACCCCAAATGTGGTGAAGTGTCTGGGTTCGTACGAGCGAAAAGTTTGAAGACGGGGTATATCGTCGAAAAGACACCAGAAGGTACTAAGCTTTCATTCTTCAGTTGGAACTCATGGAATGGATGGATTCCAAATTGGGTAGTTAACAAATGCTCGAAGTATATGATAGCTGATATCATCCAACAACTCAGAGACGCTGCAACAAAGTACCCCGAGTGGAAGAAGACTCATCATCCCGAAGAGAGATATTGGATGAAGAAAGGTGAAGTGATGGTGAAGAGCGAGAAAGAGGAATAAATTTATTTTGGCATTTTTGTGGGTTGTGAAGCGAACATTTCTATTCCATAACACTAAAAACAATAGTGGATTATATGGTAAAGACAACATCACAGCACGAGTGATAGGAACGAAATATGACACCTTCAACAGCACCCTCCCCAAATATACGGCACTCATAACGCCCTACTAGTAAATGTGAAATGTCAAGTTGAACAGATGAGTTGTTGGAAGACCACCCATTCACTACGGGGCTACTGTTAGGAATACTTTTCGATGTTGGATAGATACCTGCCCAGAACTGCTCTTTGTCGGGAACCTCAACTAAAACGCATTTCTTACCCAACGAAACAGATACGGTGAGAAGTGCTTCGATTGGTTTGCCAACAAAAACTAATGCCTCTTTCATGAAGAACCCATTTTCCCTTTTCAAAAAGAGTTTCACTGTGTATTTCCCACGAACAACGGATTCAAAGTGAATGGAACCAACATTGGTCTTGCACTCGGACTTCTTTATGAAGGCCGTGGTGGTCGTCTCGTGGGCATCAAAAAGACCAACCCAACTCCCAGACGTGAGCATACCTTCTGGAATGTAATAACACACCTCCACACTATTATTAATCACTCGACAGTCTAATGAAGGCTCTATTCTTTCTTCATCTACAGACCCCCTTACTATTTGTAAATTGGAAAATGCGGAGTTGTCACTTGTGTAGTCTTCAATGACGTGGATCAAATCCTTTGATTTTTTACTGGGGACTTCCACAGGAACGGGGATTTTATCTGGTTGAATTTCGTCAGTCTTTTCAAGTTGTTTTTCTAAGGGAAGTTGCTGAGGAGGCAGTACTAGTGGTGCCAACTCTTTATGAAGTACCAGAACGTCGTCTTGTTTATTTTCTGTGGGTTGTTGTGTCTGTTCCTTCTCCGAATTCATTTCCTTTTTGAGTTGGATTTCGTTTTCTCTGATTTGAGAAACCGTTTTGTTCTGTTGGGTTGAGTTGATCGACTCATCCTTCTTCTCTAAGTTTGTTGGCTCACTTTTTGCACTTTGTGGAGATGGCGACTTCTTTAAATTTGAACTGATCTCATCCAAAAAGTTGTCTATGCTTTTCCCCACTTTACTAATTGTTTCGTTGAAACTGTCAAGCACATTTTTCTTAGTGGACACCTTTGGTGGTTGTCGGTCTTTGATGTACATTAACTCGTTCACAGTTCGAAGGACATCATACGAGTACTTCTGAAAGGTGAGCTTGATGATACTTTTGTCGATTGTTGGAAACGACTGGTTTAAGAACAATAAATTTGATTTTCTCTCTTCCATCGTTGTGTTGAGTGTGGTTTATTTGTTTCATCGTCGTTTAAGACTCCACTTTGCTTGTGGTGTGGATAAAACACTGACTTTCCTTGTTCAATACATACTTGGTCAAACTAGAAAGTATTATTAATTTACTATATACATTTTCATTCGAATTGGATTTAGTCAATCAATTGTATAATTTGAATTCTTTGACTTTTTTTGCTCTGAATTATTTGAACGAGATATATAACGTTATTATAACTTTTTTTGTTATGGAATATACTCTCTGACTTTTAAATCAATCAAATTCTGATTCAAAACAACAGAAACACAGTGAGAAGTCAAGCAAAAAAGTCGTTCAATATGACAAAACGTTTCATTGGGTATTTCAAAATCAAGGTGCGATACTGTCATATCGCAATTAAGCACTCAATTTATTCTTTTTAGAAAGGTAATCAATAAGAAGAATAAATAAACTATTAACAAATTATAAAAATAATAAATTAAAAAATTACTAAATAAGTTAATGAGCTTCCAAAGTTTGTTTATCAGCACACTCGACGATTACACTCAACCACTTTCCTCTCCAATAGCAAAGGACATTCAAATGCCCTCCCTCGAACAATTTGAGAAGTTTGACCTGCCTCAATTGAAAAACATATTTCTAGTGGAGCTACAAAAGATGTCAGAGTCGGGTGAAATTGGTCTTCCCTCGTTCAACTTTTTCATGAAGACACTGGGAGAGGACAGATGGTGTTTTCTCGTCATTAATTATGTCACATCAAGACATATTGAGGAACAACACCTTTTTGTACCTTTATGCTACAACGCAAAGGAATCTTTGACAACCACACAAATGGAGAATTTGATTCCAAAGGTCATCACAGACTTTAAACTACCATTCTATGGCAATTCATTTGTCGGAGTTGAAGGCAATTTAGTTGATGGATTGTTTAGAGTCGACACGCAACTTCGATGCTTTGGAAAAGCATTTTTCAGACCACTTCTAACACCGCAATGCTCATCCAAATTGTTTGGGTTTTATAAAGAGATGGTCACGTTCACGAAAAAGATCAACACCCTATTTGACAACAAAAACACCATCGAAAAGGTTTTGGGAAAAATCCCAATTGTGATCGACCCCAAAACAGGGTTTCTCAAGAAATTTACGATGGGGAAGTGGATCCTTAATTTCTCAATTTTAGAATTTATTGTGTCACACCAAGAAGAGCTTCAAAAACGGTTGAAAACTTCACACAGTGACATATTTATCAATGTCACAAATGTATATAAAGTTATGTTGCCTGTGTTAATTTGCCTCAAAGAACTGAAAGAAGTGGACCATTTGAGTGATGTCTTATATCAAATATTTACGATGTGCAAACAAATTCGGATGCAAGAATATATCGACGACCCTTTGATTGATGATGTGAAAACAATGTTATTAAAATTGGTAACTGTGTACGAGAGGAATGTTCTTGCAGTTCAAAACAGTTATTTTAATAAGGTCTTGTTTTTTACCCCTCGATTTAAAAACATACAGATATATGGAGAGGAAGAAAATGCGAAATTGATGAAATACTTAGAGAAAGAAAATGTGAGTAAAATGGAGTTGGACTTGTACATGAGCTTAAAAGTCCCAACAAAGAAGCCTGCGGAGTTTTGGAGAGCACATGTTTTAGACTTACCAAAATTGTGTGGGTTGGCAAAGAACTATTATAGTGTGAAAGCAAGGTGTCGCATCAAGAAGGATTGTATGAAAACGGTGAGTGAGATGTGTGAACGTAAAGTGCCATATGATGTCATTAAAAATATAGTTGTTGTTAGGAACAATGTGAATGTCATCCGAAACGTATTGGTTCAAAGAAAAACAGACAACGACTTCAGAAAAGTGTGTGAATTTTGCGATTCGGAAAATGAAACCCCCGTCGCAGTGGCATTACCAAACATTAAAGAAGAGTTTCTGGATACCGAATCTTCTAAACAACAATACGCCGATCCAGAACTTCAATCACCATATATGAAACCATCACAAACCTTTCCACAATTTGACTATAACAACCCATACGCTTACTCGTATTATCCACAACCAGACACAAATCCACAGTCCAGCAACCAACAAAGTGAACCACTCGCTTATCCACAACAAACAACACAACACATACAAACACCGTATTAATTCCAAGATTTTATGAATAAACATTCAGAATGGTAAGTATTGTTTGTAGTGGCTTTTGTGTGCGTGTTTACGTTATTGTGTTGTTTTAACACCAGCTAATGTATTTCAAAGATATTTAAGCAGCATCTAGTTCTAAAATAGAACCAACATTTTATAGTAAAAAAAACTATTAAAAATACCAATGACAATTGAATGGACTGAACTCACATGAACGCCTCTAACTTTGCTTTGACAATGTCAAGCAATCTCTTTTGAGCCTCTTTATCAACAATGGCGTCCAATTCGTCGATGAGAGTTTTGGTGATGTTGTTGATTTGTTTCTCCTTCTCTTTTTGGTCCTCTTCTTCCGCCTTTTTCTTCTTCTTTTCGTTTTCACTTGTGATCAAACCTGGTAGGTCGTCTGTTGTGTCTAAAAAGACGTCTTCGTTGTCAAACTCTTTGGGGAGTTTCCCAACCTCTTTTAACTTGTCGACTTTCTCTTTCAGTGTATGCTTTGACATTTCCTCCTGTGGTGAGGGCTCAGAAATTCTTGGCAACGTCCCCATAGCTTCTGGAAGTAATGTAGATTTGGTCCATCCTGCTCGTATGCTGTCTTCAGTGATTTCGTCCCAAGTCTCTTTCATCATCTGGATGTAATCGTCGAGCCTCCCGCACACCCTGTTCCGTTTCTTTTCTTCAGTCTTTTCTTTGTCTTGGGCAATAGAAGTACTTAAAATAGATGGAACAGGTATTTCTTCGTTGAGTTGGCCTTCGGGAGTACCTTCTGTTAATGAAATCTTCACGTTTTTCTGGAGGTAATCGTCAATCATTTTGGTCTTAAAAATGGTTTTGAAAGTTGTTTTGATACCTTGACACATCGGTTGGAACAACCCAGTCGTCCCTTTTGGTAAGACCAGAAACGCGACATTTTCATATCCATGTAACTGAAGAACATTACACTTTAAATTGGGTGGAAGAGGAATTGGTGTGGCCTTTTCAAGTAATTTGAGATGTGGCTCATTGTTGTCGATCAACATCAAGATCTTCTTTTTCTCTTCATTGGGGCCATTCTCGGCGCCAAAGTCCAAACAAGAGACCCACTTCCAGAGAGACGAGTAGTCCAGAAAAGTTGCTGTTCCATGGAAGTACACAATCCCATCTGTTTTACTCGACTTGTTGCTTCCAAAGACACCTAAAATGCATTTCCCACCTGATGAGCTCCCACACAAAATCGCAGTCAACTTCTTTCTATCATCTCCAACGAGGGTTGGCTTCATCAAAGCAGAGTTTGACCAATGTTCAATATATCTTAAAGAGACATCGATTTCGTCCATACTGTAAGAGACATATCCTAACGTAGACATATACCCAATCGCAGACCTGATGTCGTCCAACGTTGTCGAGTACGACGCCAAATCAATTCCCGAGAATTCTCCGTTTGTCACTGTTTCCGAGAACGTCTGTGATTTACAAAATGTTTGCACCCAAGCTTGGTTAATACTCTCTTCGGTGACTTCCAAGTACTTTTTCTGAGCATGGAAATGTGAGATAAGTTCCTTAGCAAAGACCATTATTTGGAAGTAATGAATTGGGATATCATTCGTCAAACAGTTTTCCACATTCATGTTCAATATATTGTATAAATCAGGAAACTTCGCTTTTCTTCCTCTTTTGTGTTTTTTGAAATTATTTGCTCTCAAAGTGGCTAAAGTGGATGATGACAGTTTGAAGCCCGTTTGTTCTTTAATTTCCTTCAAAAGTTCTTTTTGTTTCAGTCCACTGTCGTTCAGTTTTTTCATTGCCTCCAAATCTTGCCCCCTGAAGGAATATCTCTTCGGCTTTTTCTCGACTTTTTCTTTCTCTGATTTGATCTCTGATACTCTTTGTGGCATCAAAATGTCCAACCCACTGACTTCCTTATGTTCTTCCATCTCTTTTTTAATTTAAAGTTGTCTTTTCATTTAACGTTTAGATAAAAAAAGTCGGTTCAATTGGTTTTATTTGTAAAAAAATATAATTCATTATAGTTTCCTATTCTTTCGAGTCTAGTTTGGTAGTGTGTTAATTAATTCATTGTAATATAATAGGGTTTTTGCTCGCTAATTATATTTTTGTAAAAATTATAACATATAATACAGTTTATTATAACAGAATAATACAAACAAAATCAATAGTATTCCACTGATGTTCAAAGATTTTGTAAAGCCTCAAAAAGTTCGTTTCTGAACTCATTGATTGACTTTGGTATTTCCTGTCTGAATTGACTCAAGTGGATGTCAACGTCCACAACCTTCCTATCAAGCTCGTTAATTTTTTCTTCCATTTGGTGGATCTTCATTGGTACATCTTCCCCAACAATGTTATTGAATTTGTACACCTTACTCCTCCGATCAATTTCATCAATCAACTCCGTCCGTAGAATTTCATAGTTTGAGGGAACCATTTCACATATGGCACACCGCGCTTTCGCAACTTCAAAGCGCAAAACACTCATGACTTTAGCCTCGGTGTCTTGGTCCAGTGGCTTTGACACTGATGGGTGTGCGGAATGTCCTAACACCTTTGAGTTTTGTCGCGAGAACCTTTTCTGTTTCATTGGCCCTTTCCGGATCGTGTCTTTTCTCGATGTCGACGAGTGTGGGGATGATACCCCCCTCATCGAATTTGTCGGAGATTGTTTTTGTACTTTATCGTAGAGAGATGTGCTGCTGAGCATTGAAACGGGTATTTTGTTCTTCTCAACAGACTTGTCCTTGTCTGTGTTTTCTGGTTCGAGTTGGCTCAAGTTAACAGAACTCTTATTTTTTGTGACAGCACTTGTAAAGACGCTATTTGACTTTGGGGCCACTTCATCAAACCCAAGCCGTTTCACACTTGTCGGACCAAGTTGCGATGTCGTCACGCTTTGTGGCCCTAACCCTTGCTTTCTTACCAATTGTGGAGAACTTGACCTTTGTGCTATCGGTCGTTCAACTATTTTGTTATCAGGCTTTGGCGAGGTAGATCGTAAGATTGGGATACTCTCCAGCCTTGGCGTATTTTCTGTGAACTTATTTGAGAGTACTGGGGATGGTTCTCGCTCTTTCTTCTTCAAAGAATTTGATGGGACAAGTGGTTGCAAACTCACTTTGTCTTTAGTCTGGTTTTCTGCTTTACTATAGTTCAATTCAAGTGACTTCTTGAATGACCCAAATTCGCTATTACGCTCATGCATACTACGTGTGTTCCGCCTACGACTACTCATCCAACGGTCTTCAGCAGAGTCGGACCGGTGCCGCATCCCATTGAAACTCGTGCTTTTCTTCCGCCCTCTGCCAAGACTCTCAAACATGTCATCTTTTCTCATTGTTTTAATACGTGGAGTGATACCTATGATGTCTTTAGGAACTTTCACAGATAAATTGAAACTCTTCTTGTTCTCCTTTTTGAGTGTTCTTGTCCTCGGAGAAAACTCTTCCAGTTTCGGCGAAGAGTCTCTCGACACTTCATTACTCTCAACGTTTCTTCCGGGGGTACAAACTCCTCTTGGCGACACATCCCCACTACTACTCTCACATCCATCAAACAAAAAATCATGCAGTTTGTCATCGATCATATTCTGCACCATGTTCTCTACCACATCTTTGGTCCACTCTTTCACTAACTGTTTGTAGTTGTCCAACTCCTTCACTTTGTCTTCCATCTTCTCTTTAGTATACAACGCAAAGTTCTCTTGAAGGCTTAGAACCTTCTCGTTCAGTGCGAGAATGTCCGATTGTAGCTTTTCAATCAATCGGATTTGTTCGTTCATCACCTCAGAGTTTACGTTATAACTGTTAATAGAGTTGTCATGCCTGATTGACTCTCCTTGTTGCTTTGGATGTCTGACGGATGAGAAACATTGTCGAATTTGTTCTGATGCTGCTCTATTTTCATCGTCTTTGTCAATGTATTTAATCGCAAATTTGTTGTCTGGGAATATTGATATTTGGGGCATGTAGTGGTACCTTGTTTGGTAGACTGAAACACACAAATTAAGGATTGGTTGATTGTCGTCTGGAATTTGAAGGAACCGGTGTTTCTTCAAATCTTTAATTGACGCTCTCTGGTTCGGATTTTTGACGAGACACGACGCAACAAAATTGGTGATTTCTTCGCTGTTCTCTTCTTTGTTTTTAAAAGTGGGTGGGGGGTGCTTTTTGATCAACTCGAGAATTCGCATTGTCATTAAATCTTCATACGGTGGCTTCTTCTCTCTCATCTCAATCACTGAAATCCCTAACGACCACACATCACTCTTTGGAGTCAATTTCATCGATTTTAAAACGGCTTCGGGGGACATATAAGGGGCAGACCCATACCACTTGTCTTCACACGATTCATCCATGTGTTTACTTATCCCAAAGTCAGTCAACTTCACTTGACAATCGTCACTAATTAATACATTTGCCGGTTTCACATCCAAATGAAGTATCCCACCCGAGTGGAGTGCTTCAAGTCCATTAACTACACCTTTGACTATACACGCAACGGTTAAC
>NW_004440189.1:160698-178912 GCF_000330505.1 Entamoeba invadens IP1
CACAACTCCATGACGATCCATACAGACTCTTTGTCTCTATACGTTCCAAGGTACGACAAGATATTCGTGTGTTTCATCGTTTTAAAAGTGGCAATTTCAGTTTGTATTTGTTCCATGGAGGATCTTGCAGACTTAATAATTTTGGCTGCGGCTGTGAAATGCATATATATGTGCCTCACTTTCCAAACCTCCCCAAACCCTCCACTTCCAATTAATGAGACTTGGTCAAACACATTCTCCCCCGTCCAATTCCCGTCGTTGTCCATAAAACTTGTTCTCTTGGTGTCAACAGCGACTATTTTTTTGTGACTACGTCTGTGCTGTGAAATGTCTCCTGACGGTTGTGTTTGTTGGGATTGAGGTGAGGAGTCGACGGGTGGTGTCGGGTTAGTCTGTGTTTTCTCGTCGTCTTTTTTGTTAGACATTATTTGTTTTTTTCGATTTCTTTCTCTTAGTTATTCTTATCTAAAACATTTTATTCTTTGTTTAAAATTAAACTGTAATTAACTTATTACTTGATGCCTATTTTCTATTCTTTTTATTATATATTGTATAAATCTTTTACTACTTGAAGTTCAATGATAATTTGAATCAGTTAATAATTTGTTATTATTATTTGATAGTACAGAATTTTTTGTTACAAATTTTTTTTTGATTTTCTTTTTTCTTATAATAATTTTATTAGAACACAAAATTTGTATCAAACAAAATAACACTATTTTAAAAATTTGTATTCTCTTAAAAATAATATTTGTATTAAAATAATACTAATAAAATAATAATTTATCTATTTAATAAATATATAAATAAATACCTAAATTTTATAACAAAGGTATTATATAAAATATATATAGTATATTACAAAAAGAACTTGAAATAACAACGTAATGAATTTAGTGGAACACTTTCTTTGTTGATCGAGCAAGTTTGAATGCATAGAATGATGCGAGAGAAAGTAACAGAATCATAAAAGCCCAAGTCAAGAATTGATTTGGTTGTGTCACTTGAATGAAGTTTGGTTTAACAATTTTGAGGTCTGCTCTGATCTTCCCCAAGTTGAGTTTCATATCATCGAAGTCAAGGTTGTCGACAATTTGTTTGATTCTATTTTTACTATGATTACTACAATGTTATTCCATTCCCTTTGATTGTGTTAGAATCGATATTAGAACAAACTCTTCATCAACTAAAACACCAGAAAAGATCTTCAGAAGTTCTTCTTCCTTTTTGTTTTTAAAGATTTGACTCATCCCATCTTTAACGGGCTTGATTTTGTCATACATCGTGAATAAATCGTTTTTGATATTTTCTAGTCGCTGTTTCTCTTCATTTTCTTTGCGAAGTTTATCAACGCGTTGTCGCTCTTCTTCCTCCGCAAGTTGTTTGCGACGCTCTTCCTCTTCTTGTACTCTCTTCTTCTTGTCTTCTTCTTTGAGTTGTTGTTGATTCAACTTCTCTTTGGCTTTATAGCTTTTGATCTTCTCGTCCAACGCTTCCTTCCGCTTCTGCCAATTTTGCAATTGCTCAAAACGCTGCTTCTCCGTCTCGTCATTGCCTTGATACACTTCGTCACCAATGAGTATTGCAAATTCGTCGTCTTGAACATTCATACCTTCGTACTCTTTCATCAACTGCTTTTCTTCTTGTCTCAAAAGTCCAATTTCACTCCTAACATTCGACTCTGCAGTTTCAGTGTTAACTTGAATGGTCTCTTCGTCTTGCTCTAAAGTATTAAGTCCATCTTTCTTCTCTTCGAATCTCTCCGGAAGCTTTTTTTCGTCCTTTTCATCGACGACAGGGTCCTCTGTAACCACTTCACTTTCGACTATTTGTGGGGTTGGAACCACTTGTGGTTCGGTTTGGGGGACTTCCGTTGGGTCCATGTTCTTTGCTGTTGGTGGTTGTTGATGCATTGCTTTGAAGTCAAGATCCTCAAATTTGAACGTGTTGATTTGATAAGACGTAAGCATATTCTGGTCGTTGGTAGCAGACGCTCCCGCATAAAACGACTCCAAAACGACATCATTCAGTCGAACACAGTCAATTTGTTGTCCGTCCATCAGTGTGACGATGACTTGGAGGAATTTGTCGGTGGGGGAATATTTGATGGTGATGGTCGCCTTTTTGGAATTTTCAGTTCTGCCGATCGTGCAGTGGGGAAATTTGTCTTTGTCCTTAGTGGAGATGTCTGCGCCGCCGTTGTACGTTGCTGCTATTTTCACCTCTTTGTTATCTTGAAATACAACAAAGATTCCAACACCCAAGAACGATGTGTTTGCACCAAAGAGTCCGCCCCTTCCCATCCAATTTTCGCTGAGCCAATACCCAATTCCACCACCACATGATAACTGGCAGAATGCCTCATATTCACTCTCCAATTCAAATGTTGTTTTCTCGATTTTTAATTTCGTCGAAAAAAACCCACTTTTTCCTCTTCCGTTTGGTGTCAGCCTGACTCCACTTTTCGTTGCCGATACAGGTCCGGATGTTCTGAAATTTTCCGTGAAAGTGAGTGGATCGAACGGTGGTGTGAATGAGACCAATTCGTTGAATGCCACAGTGGTTGATATACAAAAGTATACCAGTAATAGCATTCCTTTACTATTCTTTCTTAGTTCTTTCTATTTTGAAAGTTATAATAAAAAAATTCATTGCAAATTCTATTAGAATTAGTAAATTAGTAACTAAAATGAACTAACACATTTACTTGGTTCCAATTTTCAAGCATGTTTCATTCTCAAGCTTGTCGAGGAGGGGGTCTTCAGTCTTTGGGGTGATATTAACGGGTATCACGACGATTTTGGGCGACAAAATTTCGTGTAATATATTTTCAATTTTATCCTTGGTCGATGTAGCAGCAGAACAACACCCACAACACTTCCCACCATATTGAATGTAGACCATGATTTCTCCATTGACTCCATCCTTCACTTCATACACTTCTACATCTCCTCCATCCTTCTGAACCATAGGAAGAACAAATTTCTCGAAGACTTCATTCAACTTCCCAATCTTCTTGACCATCGTCAACTTTTCAAAGTCAGTCGAGTTGCAGTTCTTCTTCATTTTTTCAATCTCCATCTCGGCTCGAGTCTCTCGCAAGATGTCCTCTAAGTAATATTTTTTGGCTTCATGTCCTCCTGGTCTCTTGCACGATCCACAGAACGCACCAGCCTTTGTATAATTGGTAATCTCTTCAACGGTCTTCAAGTCGTTCATTCTAATAGTCTCTTTAATCAATCGTAAAGTGACTCGAGCGCACGAGCAAACAATTTCATTGTCATCAAGTGCTTCAACGTCAACGCCCTTATAAATCGAAGCCGCCTTTTTGACGACATCATAGGACATCACAGAGCAATGCATCTTCTGTGGAGGGACAGCCGGAGTATTTGGATCGTCTCGCATAGCACGTTCGACGTCCAGATTTGTGATTTTCAAACATTCATCGACTGTTTTACCAATGCAAAGACCAGCAGTGACATCAGAAGACGCGATAGCAGTGCCGCATCCAAATGACTTAAAAGTCGAGTTAACAACTATGTTTGTCTTTGGGTCGACTGCCCAGTAAAGTCTGACAGCGTCGCCACAAGCTTCTGCTCCCCAGTCAGCAACAACCAATTTGCATCCCATCTTCTTGGCTTCTTCTTCAGTAATCTCTCCACGATGCTGAGGGTTGTCCATGTGGTCTTTCACTTTCCCTGAGTAGTGTTCCCACAAAGCTCCACCTATTAATCTATTCTTTGACATTCACTGAATGGTTTTACAGTCATTTTAGGTCTTTTTATTTCTTAGAAAAAAGCCACGTAGAGGTGAGCTAGTCATTTTTTTTTGAACCAGCAATTCTTGTTTTTAATGAGAGTATTTTGACTTGATTATAATGCAATCATTTGGGTCTTTGGGTAAGTTACAATCTTATTGACAATGGTTTTAAACAACTATTTGCTTTCACTTTTTTGAGGTTTTGAGTCAACTGAATGAAACTGATTATTCTCGACAGCTCATTTCCTTCTGTCTTTAACATTTTTTTGTTTTTATTGACAAATTTGTATTCTTTTTTGTAGCTCAAGGAGATTTGTGATGAGATTTTAAAGCTCTCGATTCTTTCTGGACAGATTTTTTCAAATATTTAAAACAAACACCTCACTGACGAAGTGCCAAAAAATGCCCAGATTATCTTTTTGTTTCCCAAAAAACAGGAAGTGCCGATAAAACAAATCACTTGTTTATTAAAGACCGGTTTACTCTTCTTCTAATTATTGAAAAAAATACTTTGTTGAAAACATCAACTTCATTCTTTTCAAAAAATACCATTTAGATACTATTGAATTATTGTTTCGTAAAAAGTACTTTTTCAAATAAAGTCTTTATAGGTTAATTATAATTAAACCATTTGGTATTATTAATGTAATTATATAATTATTTTTTATAAATAAATAATAATAGTTTAACAATTGATTAAAAACTATAATAATAATATAGATAAAAATACTATTTTTACTAGTTTAATAGAACACCAAAAATAGAGCAGAGTCCACTTCAATAAAGAACCCAAGTCACAGTGCAAAATGAATTAGATCTGTTTAGAAATTATTAATGTTGTCTTATTATTCTTGTTGAGAACCTTGTGAGTCTTGATCTGCCCCTTCCTGGGAATTTTCTTGAGCCAGTTCCTCATCCGCAAGTTTTCTGACTTCGTCCAAAAAGTCGACAAATTCGTTTTCCGTGCACTCCATTGTCAAGAATGGGTCTGCAAGTAATTGTGTCGCAGTTGCTCGTTGTGTTGGATCAACACACAAACACCTGTCGAGGAATTTTTTGAATTTGTCGTCCCAATTACCTTGGAGTGGTGGGATACCACTTGTAGTGATCTTAAACAAAGCTTTCATCGGTGGTAAGTCCATATAAGGAGGTGTTCCATCTGACGCTTCTCTGCAAGTAATTCCCAACGACCACAAGTCGACTTTTGTATCATAATTTTGACTTTTAATCAATTCTGGAGGCATCCAAAATGGTGTTCCTATGATTGAGTTTCGTGTCGGGTTTTTATCCGTCAGAATTGCGGCGAATCCAAAGTTCGACAATTTCACAGCGCCAGATCGGTGGAGTAATATATTGTCCGACTTCACGTCTCTGTGAATGATTTTCATCGAGTGGAGATATTCCAATGCTTGCAACACTTGTTTGCAGACATACGCAATTTGTGGCTCTTTCATTGGGAGCGATTGGTGTAAGTCGATCACGTTTGTCAGTTCTCCCGCGTTCATCAATTCAGTTACTAACCACAACATGTCATTAATCAAATAGCACTCGACGTACTGTACAATGTTTTTATTTTTGCACTTCGAAAGGACAGACACTTCTCTGACTACCGCGCGTTTAGTCTTTTTTGTGATTCGCATACGCCTTAACGAGACTTCCATCCCATCACTTTTGCGTGTTGCCATATATTCGTCTTCATCGCCGTATAACGTCTTCGCCAGATTTTCATAATTTTCATCGGGATCACTGAGTGTCGTAAATCCACTAATATCATCCTCTTCTTCTTCGACATTTGAAGAGAATGTAGCGCGACTCGGTTGGTCGTTTGGTATTCCTGTTGTCACAACAGTTTTGCATTCGTCTTCATTCAATTTAATCTCATCGCCGGTGAACCCCGCCTCCTTCAATTTCTCTCGCCACTCCTCTGGAAATCCAGTGAGTCCAGAGTCACTCAGCGCAACGTGTGCCAATTGTTCAAATTGCGACGGCTCGCTGATCATGATTTCTTCCTCCTCTTTTTTCTTCTTAAACAACGACATAAACCCTCCTCCCTTCTTTTTTTCCTTCTTCTCCTTGTTCTTACTCATTTTCTATGTTGAGCTTTGTTTTTTTTGAGTTCACAATGGATTACTTTTCTAGTTCGCCGACTTACACATTTCCTTCTTGTTTTGCATCGCTTTCCTTCTAATCTTCGGGTCCAAAAAAAACGAAATCAAAAGCACATCATTTGATAGTTTAAGAAACTATACTCGAACAATAATCTCCAAAGTTGCGGTATTTTTGGCGAATGATTGCGGGCTTTCAAACTCTTTCTTTTTATTTTTCACCCAAAAATATCACTTGGAATGGTTGTTACATATGTATTAAAATACTGGCGTTTCTGGTATTTTTAACACCTGGTATTAGTCGTATGATATTTATTAACTATTTCTTTTACTATTTGACTCTAAAACGGCGTGGAAATCAAGTTAGAAAAAATGAGTTAACATATAGTAAAAATTTATATAACCTAAACCATAAACTATTCTAAATCAGTAAAAATATTAGTTTGTCCCATTCTCCCCTAATGCGGTGTTCTGAACAAAAGTAAAGCCTTCAAACGTATTATCTGGGTTCGCAGGTGTATTTCCATTCGGAGGGGTATCCTCCGCTTTCTCGTCAATAAACTCTTCGTCAATTTGCGTTGTTTCTATTTCGTCCTTTACAGGAGGGACCCAAGGCGGGGAGATTTCCTTTTTCAACAACTTGTCGAAGTCGATGTCTTTGAACCAATCCATTTTCATGAATTCTTCCCCAGTCAATCGTTCTTCGGGTTCTTTCTCCAGTAACCCCATCACAACACACTTCGCTTCATAACTCAAATTCTTTGGAAACTGTGGTTGAGACTTCAATATCTTTTGGTACATAATAGAAACATCCTCATCATAAAAGGGAGGAATACCTACAAGCATCTCATATATCAATATTCCTAAACTCCACCAATCTACTCCAACACCATGTCCTACACCTTTCAAGATCTCTGGCGCTAAGTAGTCTGGAGTACCACAAAAGGTTTTAGTCTCTTTGCCTTGCCCCAATTCTTTACTCAACCCAAAGTCGGTAATGACAACATGTCCCGTGCTATCTAAAAGTATATTCTCGGGCTTTAAATCACGATATATGATCCCTTGCGAGTGGATGTAATGTAACACTAACCCAATTTCCGCAGCGTAAAACTTCGCCCGAGGCTCATCAAACCGCTGTTCATTTTTTAAGTGATGGAAAAGCTCGCCACCGTTGGCAAAGTCCATTATCATATACAACTTTTCTTTCGTCTGGAAGGCGTAATGTAATTGGACGATGAACGGGTGGTGGATTTTTGTCAAGACCTCTTTCTCGGATTTGGTGTGGTCAACTTGGTTTCTTTTTTTGACTACATCCTTCCGAAGGACTTTCATCGCGTAGATCTTTCTGTCGTCCTTTTTGCGAACTAACATCACTTTACCAAAGGACCCACGACCAATCACTTGAAGTAACTCAAAGTCGTCTTGTGTCACTTTCTTCGGACCTTTGTTCACAATTTCCTCGTAGTCATCGTCTGCGTCGTTCGGAGGTTCCGTTGTTGTGTTTTGTTCTTGTTGCTTTGGTTGCGTTGAATTTTGTTCTTTGACAGAAACAGGTTGTGGCTTCTCAGAGCCTGTTGCGGATGGTTTGCGGGAGTTTGTATTTGATTTGGGCTTACTGCCTATGCACCCCATTGCTTTTACAGTTCAGCTTTTTGCTTCGGGGTGATGCTATTTTGATAATAAAAATGTTTTAATAAATAGAAATTTGAGTTTGCGAAAGAAAACAAAAGGATGGTGAAACGCCCGATTTTGTTGGGATACTATACGAAATTATATTGTAATTATTTCAACTTTTATTTTGGTTTCTCAGTCTTTTTTTCTCTTTTTATCACCAAATTTGATAATAATGAATTAAATAAAAAGAATTATATTGTATAATTTGTCTTTTTTATATTTTAATTATAAATGTTTTATTGTTTTGTGATAATAATTATTATTATTCTTTTATTAATTATAAATTAAATTACAATGGTTTAGATTAATTATAAAGACAATAAATGCCGAAAATATGAATTATTCGCTCAAAAATGTTTTTCTTTTCAATTCATTCGAAGAAGTTTTCTTTTTCTTGTCTCTAAAATTGGATGATTGAGTTTTCAAAATTATTAAATTTTATAACTAACACTTTTAATTATATATATAATAAAATATAGTTAAAATATTGAGTTTATCAACATGATAAAAAAATGATTTTTAAAATACAATTATTTTTATTAATGATCTAAATGATCTAAAATTTGGTGTTATTTGAAAAAAAGAGTTATATTAATAAAAGAACTAATGCATTTTTAATTTAAATATATTTGAAATGTTCTATTATAAATACCATTTTTTTTCAAAAATATAAATGTTATTAAAGGATCTAACTTCATAATTTATAATATAAATAACATCAACACTTAACAAGCATAGCTTCAATGTTACAAAGAGTTGTTATATTAAACATATCTGAAATATGAAACATCGATATGCAATCACACTTTACGTTTTTTTATATTTGCCGCTTTATCAAGTAATTAAGTTATTCGAAAGAAGCTCTTAACTTGGACATAACACAACAATAAAGAGTTGTAAATAAAATACAAATGTTATGTGATTGTTTTTTATCAAATAAATTAAATAAACTGTATACATTGTATTAAAATAAAAGCACTGTATAAGAGAACACCACTAATATTTTTCAACCCACATTGTAAAGAAAATTATATTTTTTGTTGAAATCTTATAATGGTGTTACTTCCCAAAACTGTTAGAAAACAAATATATGTTTCACAGTTATAAAAAAAAAGCTATAAAAAATCGTTCGCATTACTAAATAATTATTTTTGGCTTTGACCAAAAAATCATTTTTTTTCAAAAAGAAATATCCAAACAAACAGTTGTTTTGATGAAATAACTCGATAACAATAAAAATATAGCTTTCATCAAAATAACAAGATATAGATGGGTTTTAAAAATAAACATTTGTTGGCTCTTTGTAAACAGTCAAACACAAAAGATCTAAATAACCCATTAACAACCACAAAATATAGCCAAAATATAATTATTTATATTTCTTTGTAAATAAAGAAAAAATAGACAATGAATCTTTGTTTGAATTAAATGTATTTTTGATATCCCGAAAACACGCCGATATATCAAGAATTTATGACAAAAAATCAACCAAGGAGGAAGGGCGAATAATTAAAAGAATTTGTATTTCTTTCATATCCCAACTTTTTGGTGTTGTCAAGGGGGGTGATATACCTTTATATATATAATGAATCAATCTGTACGGATTTGCTTACTATTTTTAATTATCCATCTGAATTATCAAAACAGTGCATGGCCTCTGCGACCACCCATGTCAATTTCTTTCACAACCCTTTCCACGCTTCGCTTGACCAAAAGGATAACGTCCAAGCAACTTTTATTCAACACCACCCACGTCAGAAATTGATCATCACAAAGAAGGACGACGGCGAATTTCTTAAAGCTCCTGTTGAAAAACCCAAGTGGCAAAATGCAACCATTGGCCAAAAGGCTGCTCCTGAACACGACTTCATCCAAACCAGAAAAATGGTCATCGCTCCAACTATTTTGGATTACCAACAAAAACAAGAACCCGAACCCCAGAAATCCACACAAACACCTCCACACTTTTCACCCACCCATACACAACCAAAACCATTTAACGCGTACTTCAAAGAGAAAAGCGCAAAACGGAAGGCAAATGGCGACAGCGCACCAACGTGCACGTTTATAACAAGTAACAACGGTAACAGGCAACTTTTGAGCCCCCCAAAACGTATCCAACATATCGAAGTGGACGAACTTCAAAATGAAAAGAAGCGCAAGTACTTTACTTTGAAAGGGAAAGATCAAGGTGGGTTAATGTTGGCTCCTCGACTTAAGGTGAAGCCTCATTTCAAAGAGCAGAAAAACAAAGAAGAAACGAAGTTCGATAACGAATTCTGTAACCAATTCAAGGTGTTAAAAACAACCCGAGCAGAGACATTTGATTTCAAAATGTCTAACGTCGGGAAAATGACGTTTGTCATGTCAGTATGACATCGGCATATTATCTTAATTTATGTGTTTTTTCTCCTTTATGTGGCTTGTCATTCTACCAATCTCAATCACATCATCCTTTCAGTCAAATTTTTATCAATAAAACTTAAATTACAATATGCTTTTAGTTTTAAAGGTTATTTGGTATTTGCTCGTCTTAAGTTTGTGTTATTACAAAAAAAGTTGAATATTTTTGTGATTATAATTAATCAATTACTCACTGCCAAATTTTATTAATAAATAAGATATAACAATAAAACGTTCAAAAAGTTAATACTAAAATAATTAACAACAAATTCTAAAAAAAACTAGAAAAGGAGAACTTAAAAATTCATGCGTCTTTTACTTTTTGTCGCAATACTCCTCACCGCGGAGGCCAAAGACAAAATAAAGGACAAAACCAAAGACAACGCGCAAAAGACACCAGACCTTCCCGATGGTGTTGATGAAGTCAAAACCAAATACAGTGAACCAGTTAACACACACGAACACAAGGCAATGGACATGTTACTTGAGAAAAGCAACCAAGCCATTCACGACATCCCTATTGTTAGATGGACCCAATCGATTACTGGACACGCAACAATTGTGTCAGAACCTATTGTCATGGACTTCAACCATGACGGCAGAAAAGAAGTGATATTCCCAACACAGTCACATTATATGGAAGCAATAGATGTCAACACTGGGAATAAAGTACCTGGTTTTCCAGTGATTGTGGAAGACAGCGGGTTTGTATCAAAGGCTATCAGATATCAAGAAGGGGACGAAGAGTTCTCTATAGTGTCAGCAGCAAATGGGTTCATTTATTTTGTGAATAAAAAAGGAAGCTACAACAAAACAAAAACGATTAAAATTCCACCAGTGTACGTGCCAGCGAATTGGGACGAAGGGTTGGATACTAAAAGTAAGTGCATTATCGAAAACTTGAACAAACAAGTCATTTCACCGTTGTTTTCGGATGACTTGTTCACAAAGAAAGACGAGATCAATAAACGATGGCAAGTTTTGAAGGAGAGACACACACAACATCATAAGGATGTAAAGTATAATCCAGAAGAATATAAAGATGACCCATTCTTCCAAACGCAACTCACCGAGGAGGGAAGAAGATCACTTGCTGAATTGTTTCATAATGCGGCTTGTAGCAAAGACGAATTGGATGACCATAACGACTGTTACCATGCGGCAATTTATGATAACTACGCGGGGTTGGATGGAAATTTCAACTACGCAAGACTTCGATCGCATATTTTGAGCGATCCACAACTTGTTGATACAAAAGATGGGAAGCGACTCGTTGTACCAGTTACCTATTACATCAAACAAACACCAGACGTTGATAAGAGCGGGAAAAAGATTGAAAAAATGTTGAACGACAAACGGTACTGTGTCTCTGCCATTTGCATTTTGGATCCCCAAAACGGTAAAATTATATCGCTGACCACACTGGATTTAACTGTGATGAACACAAAGGAGAGTGCCGCATTACTTGGAGGGTTTGAGGTGTTTGGAGATAAAGGATATCCCGAGAAGATTGTCGTTGGGAATTCAGCAGGAAGAGTTCACATGTTGAGTCTCCAAGATGGAAAAATTATAAAACAAGACGGGTGGCCTTTGCAAGTTGGACCGATGATGGGGAAAGTTGTTGTTGAGGATGTACAGAGAAGTGGAGACTTGTCTATCGTCACGGCGGATGTCAATGGAAATGTTGTATGCTTCAACTTGTTGGGGAAAGTCATTTGGGAGACAAACGTTGGCGGGCCTGTTTTACAAAACATTGAGGTTGTTAAAACAGTGCTTGTGAAGAAAATAGCGATGTTGTTCATAGCCACGAGCAACGGAATGATTCATTGTTTAGACGGTATCAATGGAAAGAACATCGATATCTTCCCTATAACCGTCGGACAGAGTTCAATTATTGGTCCACTTGGTGTGTTTGTTGATGGTGATGAAATCACAATCACTGTTTCATCTGCAAGTGGAAAGTACTCTTTCTTGAAATTCAGAACAATAGTTGGTAATCTTGAGAGAGATTTGGGTATTTACAAGACTCTTGACATTAAAAAGAAGCTCTTTGGTTACGACTCCAAAATATTACAAGCTCAGGTCAATTCAAAATTCTTGTTGTACACAGGCAGTCACGCGATCGACATTGATGATGTTGCGTATAGCAAACCAGTTATTATATACAGAAACATTGATAGTATGGCCAACCGCGAATTATTCAAAGCATCTAAAATATACAAGAAGATTGGGTGGGATAAGATGAGTTGGGAAACACGGGTAGCCGAAGTCCAGAAACAAAAGGAAAAGCAGAAGAAACACGAGTTGATTATGGACACCGAGCTGAACAACGAAATGGTAAAGTCATATATTTTTGGAACGAAAGGAGGGATTGCCATGTGTGTTGACGAGAGAAGAAGCCGAATGAATTTGGAGAGAACAAGTAATGTAAGAGGTGTATATGTCACATCAACGACTGTTGTAAAGAACGAGGTTGTTTTCGTGATTTTATACGAAGAGTTTGGAGACAAACCCTTCAGAGTCCTGTTTGAA
Source organism: Entamoeba invadens IP1 (assembly GCF_000330505.1). Classification (NCBI taxonomy): domain Eukaryota; phylum Evosea; order Mastigamoebida; family Endamoebidae; genus Entamoeba; species Entamoeba invadens. The sequence goes on from NW_004440189.1 coordinate 173,172, forward strand.
GGGAGCGATGGAACAAAGTTTGAAGTCGGTGGGGAAGAAATGGAGCACCACAGACTTGGGAAGGACCAAGCTAGTAATGGGCTGTACTATTCATTTGTTGTTGATATCCCACCAAAACCACAAATCATGAGCTTCGTTATTTCAGCATACAACTCTCATGGACTTAAGGCTGAGACGACAGTGGAATTCCCAATTCACGCGGATTTCTATAGATATATCCCAGAGGCAATTATTATCCCGTTCTTTGTGTTCTGCATCACCGTGGTGTACTTGCTCAGTGATTATTGGAAGTTGAAAGTCGATGTTGAAGTTGAGAAACAGAATTCAGAGTAAAAGAAGAGTTTTTTAATTTTTGTCTTTTGAGGTTTTTGTAATGAAATCTTGTAAATTTGAACTCGAAAAAATAAAAAGGAGATGCAATTTGTAGTGCCGAAAGAACGCCCTGAAGTTTATAAGACAGAGTGTATGTACTGTGCCAAGTCGATTGAGACGAAGCTACTTGATACGTTGTATGTGTGCTTAAGAGAGGGCCACTGCTTCTGTGATGAGTGTGTTTTCAAACACAAACAAGTCAGTGGAGATGACTTGTATTTAGTCATTCACCAAATACCAAACACTGAGCCTGAAGATCCCATCTGGGGAAGAACAACACAACCGGATTTGGAGTTTTGGTTGGTCCAAACTTCAAATTTTGAGAAAAAAATCGAGATAGAAGGGTTGGAGGAGAATTTAAAGGAATATGTGAAATATTTCATATCATGCACTGCGAAAGAAAAGAAGGTGGAGATAGCAAGTACAAGAACAAAGACATACGCCAAAGAATTGACTCAGAAACCTAGAGCCATCCCAATTGATCTGAAGAACTTGAAGTGTGAGTTTGAGGGGTGTGATGTCACTGATAATCTGTGGCTTAATTTGTGTGATGGAAGTGTCTTGTGCGGGAGAGAACAAGCTCTTGTAAAAGGACACTCGCACGCGTTGAAACACTATGATGAAAGTAAAATGCCACTCGTTGTCAAGTTGGGAACTATTGATAGTGATGGAAACGCTGATATTTATGACTATGAAAACGACACCGATGTCACAGACCCACTCCTCGGTAAGCACTTGGCTTTTTATGGCATCGACATGTCTAAATTGGTAAAAACGCAGTTGTCACTTGACGAAATAGCGAAAGAGGCAATGCTCAAAATGGAAAGAGAAACGATTGAAGAGGCTGGGGTGGAACATATCCCCTGTGAAGGGCCATACATGACTGGAATACGAAACAATGGAAACACATGTTATGCTGCAGCAGCCACACAACTTCTTTTTGCTATACCAGAGGTGGTGGACTATCTTGTTTCTCATTATGATACATTTTTAAAAGAGAATTGGAGAAATGTGGATAAGAGCTGTACGTTCCAATTGATGCGACTTGCGAAAGGGTTTGTTGATGGGAAGTGTTCGCAAAAATTTGCGGAAAAGGGTGATGGGCAGATTGGGCTTTCAATTACTGGGCTGAAGCGTGCCGTTGGGTTTCAACAGAAAATGTACTTAACAAATGAGCAACAAGATGCTGAAGAATTTCTTGGGTACTTACTTGGAATTGTTGAGAGTGAAGGGTTGAGGATTATCGACGACAATACTAAGATAATGATGTGCAACGAAATCAAAGCAGTCAAATCGACTTATCAAAAGGAGGCGGAGAGGACTTTAGGAATCATGTTGGACGTTCCATTTAAAGTGTTAATGGAGAGAAAGCACATTGATTTAAACATAGAGGACATGATTAAAAATTATGCGGCACCGAGTCCAATTGATAATTATCGAGTCGATGGCCAAATTGTGAACGCAATACGAAGGTGTCGAGTACAAAAGTTCCCAAAGTACATACTCATTAAGTTACAACGAGATATTCCTATTAGTTTTGAAGACATGAGAAAGGTCGATGCTGATGTTCATGGCATGGAGATGTTGGATTTGGGGATTTTAAAAAGCACTGGCGAAAAACCACAAGAAGACACAAAAGTAGTTGTGAACAAAGAGTCTTTGGGGATGTTGGTGTCAATGGGGTTCGACCAGAAAAGCTCTGAAATTTGTTTGAAGGTATCAAATAATAATATTGAGGTGGCGATTGGGATACTGACTTCTGGCGAAAAAATCCCCGAAGATCCAGACACTGTGGTGCAACACAACGAAGATAATCAATACGAAGAGTTGGTCAAAGAATTGGTTGAAATGGGATTCAGTGCTTCAGTGAGTATAAAAGCACTTCAAATCACACATGGTAATATAGAGGAAGCTATTATTATGGCAGCGAATGGAGAAGTTCCAGAAGGCGAAGAAGAGAAGCCACAAAAGATGGAAGAGGTGGAGGTCGACCCACGAAGTGGAAAGTATGAGTGTATTGCATTTGTATCTCACATAGGAGCAAATGCAAATTGTGGACATTATGTATGTCACTCAAAGCAATTAGACAAATGGATCATGTTCAATGATAACAAAGTTTGCTTCTCACAGAAGCCGCCATTTACAAGGGGCTTTGTCTACTTGTATCGTACACTTGATTAACACCGTCTAGTTATACAAATGAGTTTTATTCTATTTGGTTAGTTAATTATTTATTAATAGTTTTTAATAGATTAAAAACCACTAATTATACACTTTTAATTAATCAAAGTTAATAAATAGTTAGTCACTCGATTTATCACTCAAAGTATCATTTGTCAAGATTAGTTCCTCATCAGTAAGCCACGCAATTGTATCCATCGTACATTGTACAAATCCACTTGGCGGGTGTTCGAATATGGATTTTTCAAAGTACTCTGCATGTCTTGCAAAGAACTTTTTTGGTTGTGAAAACGCCCTCTTTGAGTCTTCCAAAGTATCGAATCGTGCAAAAAAGACCCCACATTTTCTTGTTTGTGAAGAGAAGAAAGAAGGTTGATAAAACAAAAACTCTATTGCTTTGAATGGGAGTAATGCTGTTTGGATATCAAGTGTTGTTGTTTGTGGGGGTATTCCAGCAAAAGCTATGACTAACGAGACGTCTTTTGATGAAACAGGAACGGAAAAGAGTTCATCAGGGAATACAAAATCGAGGTTCTTCTTTTTAAAGTATTGTGTCACAGTCATTTGAATGTTCTCAAAGTTGAAAGCGTTAGAAACGTTTTGGATTGCTTTAAGTGAGAGAACAAAATTCTCCATTTCCATTGCAAGGTGCGTGAATGAACACTCTCCGTCAATTTTCCCAACAACCTTAGCAAACACAAAAAGTGCTTTATTAATTGCAGGTGTTCTTATCGTCTCTTTTTCTATGTTCTCGATGATCTGAAAACAAAATTCAGCGTCGTCATTCGACATGACTTGCACTTTGAGCAATGAGGACTTTGCCACAACTCGTATAGGACCCGAAGCAACTATACTGACGTCCGAAAAGTAGTCCACATTCTTCATCTTTTCAACTATAGTTTGAAGGTATGAAGCGTGTTGATTTACAACCACAAGAATACAACTTTTGGCTGTGATAAATGGAGGTAACGTCGCGATTCTAAAAGTGTCGACTTTTGTTTCACAAAACGCAGACTTGAACGCACTGATAAGTGTTTGTGTTGAGACCTCTTTTTTTCGAGTGTCTTCAAATAGGGCTTCAAACTCGGTGTCATTCACTATCTCTTTTTTAATGTAGTCACAAAATTGAGTGTGCTCTTTTATTATATGTAATAGCATCTGTGGCTTCTTGACAGTCAAACAGCACGGCTCTGCATCAAATGATTTCATTTGTGCGTTCTGTTTATAGTTCTTGGTTTAATTAAAATTACTTCATTATCTTTTTTTCATTACAATAACTATATAGTGTAATAAGATAATTTATATTATTTATGATATTAATTTATAATATAATAAATTCTATGATACATTATAACTAAATTATATAATAAAATATATTATATAAGAATTACAATTTTATACGAAGGAAGAACTATTTCGAACAAAAAGAAAAATGGAAGCCACGTTTTAACCAAAAAACAAGAAAGAAAAGAACAACAATTTCAATTTAAAAATTCCCCGATTTCTTCCATTAAATACTCTCCACTATAATGGTAGTTACTTGAACAAAAGTGAAACGAAAAGGAAACTAAATTATATCGGTAAATGATTTCTGTTTAAAGAAAAACCAGTAATTATTTTTGATAGACAAACTATTCGACCTGCCGATATCATCATTTCAAAACTAGAAGGAACAAAGGAAACAAAAAGAGTGTCAAAAAACACAAAGCCAAGAAAGGTCGTAAAAAAGTAGGAGCTTTTCATTGGAGAGATGCATGTCCAAAAAATGTGGTTGAACAGAAGTTGAGTAGAATGCTTAGCATTAAATCGAAGGACAAAGAACCCTAATATAAGTCTTAAGGAACAACAAAAAACAAAAAGATGGGGTGCAAGTGCCGACTCAATGGTGACGGCTTGCAAGCAAACGAATTTTTCGAGTCAAAAATGAAGACATGTTTGTACGACGTTGTCGACTACATCTCATACGCATTTGGATTGGTCAATATCCTCTTTTGGCTTGTCGCTCAAGCACCACAAATTATTAAGACGTTTATGATCAAAAAGGCGGACTCACTCTCGGTGACCTTCTTAATCATGTGGATCGCAGGTGACATCACTAATCTCTTGGGATGCATCTTCACAGACCAGACACAAATCCAGTTGTACACGTCAATCTTCTTTGTTATTGTCGACTCAGTGATGCTCTCACAGTATTTCTATTATAAATACATCAGACAACGAATTGTCGACAAATGTAGTTTGTTATTAGCATGTTCGATACAAAAGGCAATCTATTTTTGGTGTACTGTACTATAAACAGACATACGAAGAATAGAAAGCTAATAGAATCCAATAGAACAGAAGAATCTTATTTATAGAAAAGAAGAAAGGGGAAGACTTGGCTAAAAACAGCGATGTGGAAATGGAAGGAGACGAAGAGAAGCAAGGAGAAGCACAATCCCCAAAAAGAAATTCGGATGTTTCTGACGTCGAAATATCAAAGGCGGATATTAAAAAGCTTCAACATGACGATTCAAGCAAAGAAGAAGAAGAGACAAGTGATTTGGAAGAAGACAAAAAAGAAGACAAAGAAAAGTTTGCAAGTTCAGACTCGTCCGAAAAAGCAGTGTCTGAAGAAGACAAAAAGAGCGACAAGTCATCATCATCAAAAGAAGAGCCGAATCAAGAACCTTTCAAGGCCGAAAACGCAACGAAATACTTATTACCTCTTGTTCTGTTATTAATCTTTGCAATAGCAGAAGACGTTAGTTCAAGTACTCCACCAGAAGAAGTGTTACAGTATTGTGGAGAGTCTAATTATGGACTCTTTGGACGGATTTTTGGGGATATTTGTGCGTGGATTTCGGGATTGTTGTACTTTGTTGGAAGATTCCCACAAGCGTGGCATTTGTATAAAACTAAGAACGCTGAAGGGATGTCAATTCTCTTATTCTTCTCAGCGACTATGGCAAATGTATTCTATAGTGTTTCAGTCTTTATGTCTGGTATTGATTTCACGGATCCAACTTTCTACGAATCGACACTTGCTTACATCGTCGGGTCATTCTTTGTTATTCCATGTTCACTTCTCATCATTTTCCAATACTTCTACTATACAAGAATTTACAAGCCCAAGAAATGATTGTTTTATGTTTTATTTACTAACTCATTATTAGTAGTTTATTGGTTAATTTACGGTTTGTTTGAGT
>NW_004440189.1:179012-204747 GCF_000330505.1 Entamoeba invadens IP1
AGTTCGTTCTAATAAAGAGGAAGAAAGCAAAAGTTTGAATCTTGAATGAAAACCATAAAAATAATATTGTTTATTAAATGGTATAGTATATATTGTTAATAGTATTTTAATTAAAAAATTAATATGAGTGTTAAAAATTAAGATGTTTTCTATTGAAAGAATTATTAAATAACTAATAATCCAATAAAATGAATTTGTAGTAAATAATAAGTTATTAATAATAAAGCATATAATTAACAAAAAGATAATAAATAATTAAACTGTATTAATTTTGGTTAAAAATAATCAATTGTTTCAGAATTATCAACCGTTAATTTTTGAAATAATATTAATATATTATAGAATTGTTTGGTGTTCTTAAAATACAGAATCAACTTAATTTTTGAAAAAGAATTGTAGTGATATCTTTCAACTATATAAAAACTATACCAAAATAATAATTGTTTACTTTAAGAGCATGAAATTCGGGACAGAGTGTTCATGTTTTGAGGAATAAAAAACCTCTATCTATAAAAGGTTCGCGCACTAAAAAAATTCAACACATGAACAACTTCACTTACTGCAACCCAGTTAGACTCATTTACGGCAAAGGAGCAACAGCTGAAATCGAGAAGCAACACTTGATCCCAGAGGGTGCGAGAGTTATGATGACTTACGGTGGTGGATCTATTAAGAAGAATGGGGTTTACGAGGAAGTACTGAAATATGTGAAACCAATCTGTGAGTTTGGTGGAATTGAACCGAACCCAACACATGAAACTTGCACCAAAGCTGTTGCTCTTGCTAAGGAGAACAACATTAACTTTTTGTTGGCTGTTGGTGGAGGGTCTGTAGTTGATGGGACAAAGTACATTGCTCTTGCGATGGAACACACTTTTAGCGATGACACGTACGACATTTTGTTGAAGGCTAGCCAGTTTAAGGTGAACCCCGCCAAAGCCAAAATTGGTGTTGTTTTGACTCTTCCAGCTACTGGGTCAGAAATGAACAATGGGTTTGTGTTGTCAAGAAAGGCGGACAACATGAAGTTGGCCAATCATGACTTCTCGTTGTACCCAACTTTCTCCATTGTAGACCCGTGTCACACTATGTCCCTCCCATTGAACCAAGTCAGAAATGGTATCACCGATTCATTTGTACACGTCTATGAACAGTACATTGGACATTATCAGATGAACGCAGTGACTGACGCAGAGTCTGAGGGCGTATTCAAAGTGATCATGAACGTCGCGAAAACTACAATGGATGATGTCCACAACTACAAGGCTAGAGCAGACTTCTGCTACGCAGCTACTGTTGCTTTGAACTATACATTGGCGGTTGGTATCAAAGAATGCTGGGCTGCTCATATGATCGGCCACGAATTGACTGCTTACTACGGCGTTGCACATGGCGAGTCACTTGCCATGACTACTGAAGGTGTTATGAGATTTAACAAGGAGAAGAACGCACAGAAATTGATCCAAATGGCCGAAAACGTTTATGGAATCAAGAACGCAAAGCCAGAGGACGCTATTGAAGCTACTGAAAAGTTCTTTAAGAGCATTGGAAACAAGACAAGACTTTCTGAATGGGGATTCGGTAAAGAACACTTCGAGGAAATTGCTCAGAAGTTCAAGGAAAATGCATGTGGAGCTCATGATGATATCGATGATGTTGCTGTCATGAAAATATTGAACGATATTTACTAAAAAACTCTCATTTTTTTAAAGTTGATTTTTAAGTTCATTTTGATCTTAAAAAGGATACGTCAAAATTCATGACAGTTTTCTTTTTTTAATCTCACAATTGTTATGTTTTTTAAAACTAAAGATTGAATTAACTAAAAAAACAATAAATAAACTATAATTTCATTAATTTTAGTTTTATTAAAATTTTTTTGTTTGATACATAATATTAATCATCAGTATGGCTCAAATTTGTTTTTTTAGCTTTTTAAAAAACAAACGTGTTTAAACACCCGTTTTATTACGATGGTATTATTCAAATTTTCAAAATAAAAACTTCATCTAATAACACATCGATTTTGAAAATAGTTTTGAAGAATAATTGATATTTTTAACAATCTCCAAACCACATCAATCCATTCAACAATATATATAGTATAAAATAAATATTATATAGTTTCATTTTTGTTAACTTTTTTTTACAAGAAAAAAACGATCTGTTTCGATCGATGATTAATAAAAGTATAGTTTTTTATTGGTTTTCAACAAATACAATGACCATGAAAGAATTCCGAAAGACAATCTGAAGATAAAAGAAATAAGAGTTTTATTTTAAAAGAAGTTCTTTTTTTATTTTTTAAAAAGTGTTGACTCAAAAATCTGTGAACAAATACCCCGTTATTTTCCAAATAATTCATATAAATTTTTTAAACACAAAGCCAATTTCTTCGTCTCCAAATTTAGTGTTGAAAAAACAATGAAATTTTTCTGCATTTTTTTTGTCATTTCGAGTTTCATCAAAAGTGGAAAGAAAATCACGCTTTTTAACCGCAAATTAAACGTAATAGATCGGGGGTTTCGATGAAAACGAAAAGAATGAATCCATTCGCGAAATCAAACATCATAAATTCCCAGAAAAAGGGTAAAAGGTATGTTAATAGTAAAAAATGTCATATTGACTTTGACTCCAAGTGGATATATAACCCTCGAAAAGTTGAACTCTTCAATGTCAACCAAGACTCGCTTGAACGAGCTGGAGTTCACAATCCCAAGTCTCCCCTTCAACGAGGAGAGTGTCCTAGGTCTCAAGGAAATTCTCAACAACGATGTTCTCGACATTCAACAAGTCATTCAACACCTCTCCTTCGGTGGAGGTTTCACAACTGAAGCCATCACCTACGTTCTTCGAAAAGTCTCTCTCGTGATGAAACAAGAACCAAATGTTGTTGAGGTGACGAAGAATTGTGTTGTTCTTGGTGATATTCACGGACAGTTTTTCGACCTTTTGAATGTCCTCTCGACTGTGTCGTCAGACTGTTTTGTGTTCATGGGAGACTATGTCGATCGGGGTGAATCGAGTTTCGAAGTCTTCTTTTTGTTGTGCTGCCTCAAACTGACTTTCCCAAACCAGTTTGTTATTTTTCAACGTATTTTAATTCACAAAAAGGTTCGTCTTGCTGAGAGGAAACCACGAAACCAAACTCGTCAGCTCACAGAACCAATTTAAGTCCGAGTGCGTCACACGATACAATGAAAAAGTGTTTGAGGAATTTATCCATGTATTTCGAACACTCCCACTTTGTTGTTTAATTACTTCACAACACAAGAAGTATCTTTGTGTCCACGGTGGAATATCTGATAAATTACCCACCGTTGAGTCTATTAACTCCATTAATCGATTTTGCGAACCAGAAAGAGACTCTGCTTTGGAAGATTTGTTGTGGTCTGATCCGCTCGATGACGATGACATATTCTCAGTCTCGAAAGGCGATGACACTGTAACTAAGCACTTGCCAAAAGTCAGCGAACTTTCTTCTGAGCTTCAGCCGTTGAAAATGTTCTTCAACTCACAGTCTTTGAAAAGTGTCACTTCATGGTTTGAGGCAACGTTTGTAAAGAACTGGGATAGAGGATTTGGCAAGAAAATCGGGTACAAGGCATTGAAGCAATTTGCTCTGAGAAACAACATCACCACCATATTTCGAGGGCATTCCTATGTTGATGAAGGGTATCACGAGATGAACTACATGATTGAGGACACCCCTCTCATTTGCACTGTTTTTAGTGCACCAAACTATATGGGAGAAGGTGACAACACTGCTGCGTATTGTAGAATTGGAGACGGGAAAACCATGTTCCACACGTTTAAAACTTCGACACAGAATTACGTCGTTCACGAGTTCGTTTTGAACTTTGGAGAGACATTACTCTTCGAGAAGATGTGCATTACATTATAACAATTGATTGTCTGTTTATTAGCTTTGTTAAGTGTTAAAGAAGAACGACTTGTTACTCTTCTTATTCATTGAGTTGGTGAACAAATCTTAGTTATTAGTTTTTAAAGCTATAATTAATTAATATTAATTATAGCTTTAAAAATTATTAAAATAAGGAAATCATTGTTTTATCAAAGAAAACACCTGAGGAGCAATGAGGGGATTCCCAAAGACAACCATCTCTTTCTCAAGAAGGAGTGGGTTTATACCATCACGCGTTTTACACACTCCGCCGGCTTCTTCTACAATCAAAGAAGCAGCAGCATAATCCCATACACATAAGAACTTTTCATAGAAACAGTCGGTTCTCCCACAGGCGACATATGAAATGTCCATCGCTGCGTTTCCAATCATTTTAATACCAGCAACACCTCTTTCCAATAATTGGTTCATGTTGTACAACATCTTGTCGACATGCTCCTTTTCTCGGTGATAGCCTGGGTTGGTACCTATAATGGCTTGTCCAATTTCAGAGGTGTGAGAGACGTGAATGCGCTTCCCGTTCATAAAAGCACCACGACCCCTCAGTGCAGTGAATAACTCTTCTTGAATTGGGTTGTACACTATTGCTAATACAACATGCTTGTTGATTGCAAGTGCAACAGAGGTGCAACACATTGGAATCCCATGGACAAAGTTGGTTGTTCCGTCAACAGGATCGATAATCCAAGTTGGTTCATCAGTGAGCGTCTTGTGTGTGGAGGCAGTCTCTTCACCTACAAAAAGATGTGTTGGGAATGCTTCATGAAGAGAGCCGATTAAATACTTTTCCACTCCCTTGTCAGTCTCTGTCACCCAATCGATTGCACAGGACTTGTTTGTGAAAGTCTTTACCTCTTCATACTTCTCATCTCTTGGAACAGTTGGGTTGCAGGTCGTGAAAAGGTGATCATCACTCCCAGAGATAGTGACCTGCATCTTACAGTAAGCATCTTTGATCATCCTTCCGCAAGTTTTTACCAATGGAAGCGCAGTTTTGAAATACGTATTTAAATCTTCGTCCGTCGACATGGTGTGCTTTTTAAAGTTTTTTTTAATATAAATAAATTATAAAATTAATTAAAGATTTAATTCTAAGTTTAGGTTCGAAAAGTAATTCTATCTAATATATTATCTAATATATTATTATTATTAATTTATTAACAATTATATAATAATATTCATCAATTATTTAATTATTTGGTGTGTATTATAACATTATCATAATTAATTATTATTTTTATTAAAAAAAACAATTAAAATAATATTAATAACTAATAATAACTAATATAAATTTATTATACCAAATTTACTATATAAACTATAAGTCAAAACAATTATTACTCATAAAAGATTATGAAAACTAAAAACGAAAACCCAATTTAAAATTATTACCCAATGAAATATCATTTTTATCTCTTTTGTTATTCGGCATGTTAGTTCATAAAGTAAAACAATTATTTAATAGTTTATATTAAGTAATTCTTTTGTTTACAACTAAGTTAAACGACAAACGAATTATATATTATAATAGTTTTTAATTAAAATAATTTAAAATTTTTTGTAGAGATAAAAAAAATATGTATTGAGAAAAATAACATTTCTTTTTTATGATACAAAATTCATAATGATGATTTATCAAAAAACCCGAAATTTGTGACAAATAATCTCTGACATTAATGAACTGATTTGTACTCAGCGTGTAAAACGAATTAAATAGAAACCAAAAAATTTCAGATCGAAATACAACACACAAATAATCACTAAGAAATCCACGTCATATCACCCAAATTGAAAAAACAAAATAAAAAAATAAAATGGTAGTTTTGAGCGAAAAAAGCAGTTGAACAGAGAACTTGAAAAAAATAAAAAAATAAAAAATTGAAATCAAGGAGGGAAGTGAAACTCGAAAAAAAGAAACTTAAAAATCATATTTTACATGAGAATAGTGTTGGCGCTGTTACTTTTTACGAGTGCACTTGCAGCTCAATCCACTCACTTTTACGTTCTGAAATATTACGAGACAGAGAACAATCTTTCTCTTTTGGAGACTGAAATGAAGAGACTCGAAGATATCGAAAGACATTGGCATGACGTCATTGACCATTTGAATCTTGACGCTACTGTTGCTGTTGGGGCTGATATTCCAAAGATCAAAGCAAAAATTGTGAAGGTCGAGTCACAACTCAATACCCTTGTGAGGAGAAAGGCTAAAATTTTATCAACTATGAAGGTCTATTTGGAGAGCGTTCCTGTCGATGTCAGAAATAACATCGTTGCTAATTTGAAACTCGATAGAAGATTCACAAATGCCGATCAGGCCCTTGACGCTGTTAAAAACGTTCAACAAGCCGTTGCTTCGACGTCCACTGCTACTTCAACCACCGATAAAAAGGCGAAAAAATCAGCAAAAGAGGCTAAAAAGGCTGCTAAAGCCGCGATTAAAGCTGTAAAGAAGGAAGAAAAGAATCTTAAGAAGGAGGCTGCTGAAGCAAAAGCCGCAGAAAAGAAAGCAATTGAGGAGGTCAAGAAACTTATTTTGAAGGCAAAGGCCCAAACTAAGAAGGCTGTTAAGAAAGCCGAGAAAAAGGCCCAAAAAGCCGCCGCCAAGGCTAAGAAGGAAGCAGCTAAAGTCGTAAAGGCTGCTAAGAAGGAAGCTAAGACTTTAGCTAAAGAATCTAAACAAGCTGCCAAAGACGCAAAGGCTGAGGTCAAGAAGCAAAAGGACAAGATCAAGAAGGACAACAAGAAGGTAGAGAAGAAGATGAAACAAGTCAAGAAGGACATGAAGGCTGAGAACAAGAAGAGCATCAAGAAGGCTGCATCCAAGGCCAAGACTGTTGCCAAGAAACAAGCTGGAAAGGCTGAGAAGAAGATGGCGAAGGATGTCAAGAAGGCTGAGAAGAAATTGAAGGCATCAGAAAAGAAGACTGCCAAAGACTTGAAGGCAAAGGTCAAATCTGCAGAGAAGAAATCTGCTGAAGCCAAGAAATCTGCTAAGAAATCAGGAAAGAAGGCAGAGAAGTCCGCGAAGAAGGCAGCTAAAGATGCCAAGAAGGATATGAAGAAACAAGAAAAGAAGGCAGAAAAGGTTGCCAAATCAGCAAAGAAGGCAGCTAAAAGTGCAGCGAAGGATGCCAAGAAGCAAGTGAAGAAAGCAGAGAAGAAGGTTTCTTCAACTAAGAAGGGACTTAAGAAACAACTCAAGAAGACAGAGAAGGCGACTAAGAAGGTCAAAGAAGCAGAGAAGAAACAAAAGAGCCAATTGAAGAAGATGAAGAAAGACGTCAAGAAGGGTAAGAAATCAGCAAAGGATCTTAAGAAGTTGAAATCAACAGTCAAATCGACAAAGAAGGCAGAAAAGAAATTGGAGAAGAAGGAAAAACAACTGAAGAAAGACTTGAAGAAGAAGATTGCTAAGAACGCAACAAAGGCAAAGAAAGAAGCCAAAAAACAAGCAAAGAAGGCAGCAGGAAAGGCGGAAAAGAAGGCCGAGAAGAAATCAATCAAGGCAGCTAAGAAATACACAAAGAAGCAGACCAAGAAAGTTGAGAAAAAGGAGGAAAAGAAGATCAAAAAGGCACAGAAGAAGTTGAACAAGAAGGTCAAGAAGGTCCAAAAACAAGAAAAGAAGGACAAGAAGAAACTCGAGAAGAAAGAAAAGAAGAACGCAGAAAAGGCTAAGAAGGCAACACAAAAGGCACTCACAAAAGCAAAGAAGGAGGCCAAGAAACAAGCAAAGAAGGCAGAGAAGAAATTGAAAAAGAACATCAAAAAGACTGTTAAAGTTGTGAAGACTTCAACCAAGAAAGTAACTAAGAAGAATACTCAGAAAAAGATTAAGAAGAGTGCGAAGAAAATGAACAAGAAGATGAACAAGAAATTCAACAAAAAGTTGACAGCCAAGTTTGGAAAGAAGAATGCTAAGAAGGCCCTTGCCAACATCAAGAGAGCTGAAAAGAAAGCTCTTAAACAAGCCAAGAAACAAGGACTTAATAAGAAACAGACAAAGGCTCTTGTAAAGAAGGCAGCTAAGGCTCAATATAAAAAGATGAAGAAAGATCTTAAAAAGAATGTTGCACCAAAAGCCAAGGTTACAAAGCGCAGTTCATCATCAAAACAACAGGTCAAACTCGCAAAACGTGGTCTTAAGGCTCAAAAACAAAACTTGAAGCAAAACAAGAAAGAGTTAAAAGAAATGAAAAACGCAATGAGAACTGAAAAGAATAAATTGGCCGCTTTGCAAAGAAAGGCTTCCCACGCTCATGGAAACAAGAAGGCTCAACTTATGAAAAAAATTCAGAAACAGCAGGGTGTCGTCCGTTCTGCTAAGAAAGAAGTTAAAGAATTGAAACGTACTGTAAAGACTGAAAAGAAACAAGTCAAACAAGCTAAAATGCAAGTTAAACAGGCCAAGAAGGTTGCGAAGAAATAAGTGTTTCCTTTTTATCATCTTGTTGTTTTTGTTATATATAATAGTATTAAAAACTATAAAAAATAGAGTTTGTTATTATTACTATACTTAATACCATGTAATTTAAAAAGATGACTTTTCTTGATCTTTTAAAGAAGTAATGGAAGAATCTGTTCAAGAAGTCGGCAACACAAATTTTTGGGAGAACGTTTATAATGAATGGGACTGTGACAACACTTGTGAAGGAGATGTGGATGCAATGACAAAAGGGTTGTTTAGTAAATACCTGCAAATCATTAGCTCGAGTGTACAACACCGTTGTGCCGTTTTTCAAATAGAAGACGCTCTACAAAGAGTTGCAAGAACACAAAAAGAGTATCACGAGTTGTTTTGGGGATGTATCAAAAAGTATATTGAAAACAATAGCGAGACAGATAAGGACGGGATGCTGGACTCTCTTCAATTACCTGAGGAGGAAAGTGTGGACTTTCCAATTGAATTGAAAGGGATTAAGTACTCAATTAGTGTAAAGTTTGGGTCGAACCCAGTCGTTTTCCAAGACGGCAAATTCCCAGCGTCGTCGATGGAAAGACACATCACACTCCAAAACTTGTTTTCTGGGAAACTGTCTGCAATTGTTGTTCCACTACAAAAGACTGTTGAAAGTGTTGTGATAACTAATTTAAAGAAAACGGCGACGTTCGATACACATTTTGGAGGGTATAATGAACAGACAAAAAATTTTCATTTGAACGAAATGAAGGAAGGAGACTTTTATGTGACACGACATACAAATAAATATTACCACATAGTCATCCACACGTATTTTGAAAATGGAGTGTTTGACTTTGCAGATAAAGAGAACGAGAAAACGTTCTTTGGCAATTTGATATTCTTTTGTCATTCACAAAAAGTCGATTCACTCCACTTTCTTATGGACGGAGCACTTTCAGAGGATGTTGCAAAAAATATGGTGACGGAGTCTTTCACTAATATCAGACAGGCGATGATTAATGATGAGTTCACGACAATATCAGAAATTGAATTTATATGTTCCGAAGAGGCAATTGAGCAGAAAGTACTCAAAGAGCATTTTATCTTGACAATACACCCCCAATGAACGCTGTTATATCATAAACCATTTTGATTGTTTACATTAGTAAATTAATAATTATCAATTATTATTAATAGAAAAATAAATGATTATTTTTAATACTTAATTAAAATAATAATAATGTAATTGTAAAATTGTTTTCAATGTGTGAAGTGTGTTCTTTTTCTCAAGAAATTTATTGATTAAAACTGGAATTATTAATCGATGGGAATCGATCATGTGAGAAACGAGGCGTTAGCACTCGGAATCATTTCTTCTGTGTTGTTAGTACTTTTAATAATATACTTCATTCATACCAATTTAATACTCTTTGTGAAGATATGGCAAAAGAGGTCGAACGCAATAGCAAAAACCCAAATCCTGTCCCCAAGAAACATCTGTCACGTTTGTGTGTTGTTGTACATCTTGTGTCAAATAGTCTTTATGGCGTGGGTGTTTTATTATTTTTCAATTCTGAACCAAGAAGACCCCAAATTAAATGACTTCACGTACGTTGCTTGGTACGAATTCATCAACTTATTCGACACTTCAATTTTCTCTTTCATGATGCTCTTGACTATTTATGCTTTGTTTGTTCTTTGACGTATTCTAACGCACTAACGAACTAGAAGAACACAATTTGACACATTAATCACAGTAGCTGAGTGTGGGTGGGTTGTTAAAGCATTTGACTCATGTTGGGTAACAGGCATCGCTCTTTTATCCATTCACACCTTATTCTTCTTCTTGTCGACGTTGTTTATAATGACAATCCCCTTCTCAGTCTTTGGCGATTTCTTTGTTGTTGTCTTCCAGATGCAGACGATATCTTCCAATTGTAGCTTGATGTTGGTCTTCTCCTTTGTCGTTGCCTCTTTCATATTAATTCTTCTCTTCATGAGAAAGGTCTTTGCCGTATACGAAGCCAAGGAGTCTCACGAAATTCGAATCCGTACGTATTCATGTGGAATCACTATTATAGTGTTGACCTTTGTTCGTCTCACATTGTGTTTGTATCACATCATATACTATTCTAAAGACTTCACTGGACAAAACCTTGGTCTTTTCAATACAAATACGACATTCTTCATTGATGGGTTGGACTTTGGTGTCGTTATCTTTTTGAAATACGTCCCGACCTTCCTCATGATTCTGATGTTAAACAAGCCAAGATTGTGGTAATCGATTATTATTTAGTTGTTGTTTCAATAGAAATACTAACAAATACTTATTTATTTCATTGATTCATCGCCTTTACAAAATTGTCAAGAGTGACAAACGATGTGTTCAAAGGGTCGACCAAATTGCGAACACCCTCAGTTGCTTGTGAGCTTGGAGTTTTACCAGAAATCTTGACGACAAAATGAATAATGTCGTTTGTTGGGACTTTACCATCATTGTCGGTGTCGAGTATTTCAAATAAAATAGTATTTGCTAACACGGTGTCCGAGTTTAAGTCGATGTGTGATGTGTTCAATATAGACAATGTTCTATCGAGTTCTTCTTGAGTTACTTTCCCATTCGCATCGGTGTCTGTTGCTGTCGCAAACAATGGAACGTATAACGAAGTGATTACCGAGTTGTAATAAGAGGATAACATCTCTTTTCGGGAGGGCCCAGTCGGAGATTCGATTTTGGACTGCGAATATATCAAGTTGCTAATTGCAGAGACAGTGGCTTGAATCGATAAGTAACTGTTTCCTTGCGACAAAATGCCAAACTCCTCATCGTTAATCTTTTTTTCCATCTCTTTTTTTAGTTCTGTCTTCTCAATTTTTTATTTAAAAAACAATAATTCAATAACATTTAACTTGTTAAAATGTTATTAAAAACCGTTGTGTTTTTTTTTCACATTTTTTTACTAAATGAGTAATTATTGGTTGATTACTGAAACTATATTTATAGTTTCGAAATATAAATATTCATTATGACTATAAAAAAGGGAAACAACTATTATGTAATTAAATGTAAATTAGAAATAAATTAAAAACTGATATAATTAATATCAATTATTAAAACAACTATAATTGAAATAATAAAACAATAAGAAAATGTAAGAATTGGATATAAATGTGGCGCACAAAATCGGGAAGATTAGGAGGTGGAACTTTGAATAAAAGTAGGTTTAGGTCAGCACTTGATACCTGAATGGGACGAAGAACACTGTCACAGAGAAAGGGAAGAGGATCAATCTTCAAGTCACGAAGCCATCATAAGCTTGGAGTAGCACAACACCGTGCCATTGATTTCTTCGAGCGCCACAGCACCGTTCGTGGATTAGTCCAAGAGGTCAAACACGACCCAGGAAGAGGTGCCCCACTTGCTAGAGTCGTTTTCAGAAACCCACGCCAATATGGTGTTGACAAAGAACTTTTCATTTGTGCCGAAGGTATCTACAGTGGTCAGTACATTTACTGTGGTGCTAAAGCTTCCCTTCACGTCGGAAACGTCTTGCCAATTGGTCAATGCCCAGAAGGTACCGTCGTCTGCAACGTCGAATTGAAGCCAGGAGACAGAGGACACTTGGCCAGAGCCTCTGGAAACTACGCCACTGTCATCTCACACAGTGCTGAGACTCAAACCACCAGAGTTAGACTCCCATCAGGTGCTAAAAAGACTTTGAAGAGTGCTTGCAGAGCTATGATCGGTCTCATCGCCGGTGGTGGAAGAACTGAGAAGCCAATTTTGAAGGCTGGTGTCGCTTATCACATGTACAAGGCAAAGAGAACTTGCTGGCCAAGAGTTAGAGGTGTAGCAATGAATCCAGTCGAACATCCACACGGAGGAGGAAACCATCAACACGTCGGACACCCAACAACCATCAAGAGATCATCTCCACCAGGCCAGAAGTGTGGTAAAGTTGCTGCCAGAAGAACTGGTCTTATTCGTGGTGGTAATAAGGAAGGTGCTGCTGATAACTAATGCTGAATTTCGTATTGTCTTCTTTTTTTAGTCTCATACCTTTATTTAATTATTAATTTAATATGGAATTAATACTTTTCATTGATGTAATAACTGTATTATAATCTTCTAATATATTACTATTATGTATAGTATAGTGTGAAGACTCAAAGAAGACAAAGAATAAATTGAACAGTGGGTACTTAAGGATGGGAGTCACACTCTTCACAGATGATCGCAAACCCAATGTTGATAATCTCGGCTTTTGCTTGTTCGAAAGTCGTGATTTGTGGTTTTATCGAGTGCACATACTGCGTGCAAATGTCTCGCATTAAGTCGTATGCGCCGTACATACAATTCAAACACTGCCTCACTATTGGTTTGTCCTTGTTTTTCAAAATCTTCTCGAGGAGCATCAACCCTCGTGGAGTCGGTTTAACGAGTGTAAAGAGGCCATTGGTGAATTCTTGTTTTAGAGATTTGTGTTTCGAGGAGCGGTTCGATTCTGTATAAATGGACAAGAGAGAATAAATGGCATTCACATTCTCTGAGTCTAAAATCATTTGTATTAAATCAGTGTAAAGCAACACATCTTCACAATCAAAACATTCTTTAATCAACAATGACAACTCAAAGAGTTGGTCGTTGAACATATGTTTGATCTCTTCACTCCCATTTTTGGATAACAACACGCATCGCAGTAATTGTGGTTCCTGTTGTATTTCAACTATAGTTGGGTGTGACATCCCAATCAGCTGATATAACAGCGTCTTGACTTGTTGCGCATTTGGAACGTCATTGTTCAACACAGAAAGTGACTTTGTTGCATATATTAAGACAGTTTTACCAATCGACCCGATATCCTCTCGACTACAGAACGACTCTAAGAACAAGAGCCATTGTGTGATATTGCTTGTAGTTGTTGGTAACAAATATGTGTAATTGGTTGACAAAAGGTTTGACACTATTGTTACGTAATTGAAGTCCAGAACAGGCAATTTGTGGTAGTTTGCAAAGAGTTGGTAAACACAGACTCGAACAACTTCATTGTTTGAAACCAAATAGCGCAGAAGCTTCACGACCAAAGGCTTATTACTAACGTCGATGTAACAGTCCTTGATCAGAGAAAGTGCCCGCAAGGTGTCCTTTGTTGGTTCTTGTGTCACTGAAAAGGCAAACAATTTTTCTACCATTTGTGTTGGCAAAGGCAATTGTCTCTGTTGTGTCTCAGCAATGAAACTGATTGTTTGATTAACACACCTGTTCACTTTATGCATTTTCTGGTAGATCAAGATGTATGCAGTTGGCACAAATTCACTGTTTGCTTGTTGTCCGAAGCATTTTGTCTGGATGTCGAAGTTGTACCAAGAGATGTGTGATACTTTGTCGTCGTTGAAACAGAACCAATCTTCGTTGTTGGACGGATCAACTATGTATGAGATGTAGTGGCCGACAGAAACTGTTCCCATGTGGACAATGACGCCTTTCAAACTGTACTTCACACTGTCGTTTTCTTTTGGGAGCTCAAGTTCGTATCCAAAACTGACCATATCGGTGCTGTTCCAACCGCTTTTACTTTCACTGTCATATAAAGAACGTTGCAGCTGTATTTGTAAATAATCGGGGCATTCCACAATGTGTTTTAAATTGTCGGTTTCAGCTATATACTGTTCAATTGAACGCATACCATAAGGTACTAACAATGACATCTGAACTTCCCTCTTAATTGATTTGTCAAGGCCAAACTTCTCTTCAGTTACAATAGAGAAGTAGTGCGACAATTGTTTGTAATCATTTGAGTCAAGTTGCTTCTCAAGGGCGTCCCAAAGAAGCATCAAGAATTCCGAGACGTCATTGAATTCATTCAGATTCGTCGATGGGAACATTTTCTGCATTTCGTTCATCAACAGTCTAATATCAAATTCGTCCAAATTCTTCATAAAATAGTTCAACGCAGACTTGAGTAAATTGACAATACGATTTGTCGACGCAGTCTTCATCAAAACGCTTTGGAATTCATCAATAGACAACAACTGGACTAAAACACTGTTCATATAACATAGTACTGACGGATTTTTAAACCCATTAAACTCGAAAGTGTTCATTCCATCCATTGGAAGTTCTTCATTGAATTTGTTTATGATTTCACTGCTCTTGTTTTTCATTGAACACAACAACACCCATCGTGTTCTCTCGGATTTAGTTTCTTCGAGTAATTTTATGATGCTCTCGGGAGACTTAGGGAAGTACTTATAAGTGTCGTACAAATAGTCGATACACCCATTCACCTTCAAATTTTCAATTTCGTCGTCGTTTGCATCGATCATGCCAACAACCATTTTGCATTTCTCCAGCACCTCTTGTGTGTGTGTTTGTTGTAAAAGAAGTGAAATCAAAACGATGTCTTGTGACTCGATAATTGTGTTGACAAACTCGGGGATGTGGTGGAAGAGGAAAATCGAGTGAAAATAGAACTCGTGTTTGTCTTGATTTCTCAGTAGTGGTGAAATGCGCAACACACACTTCCAGAAGTATTCTGGCACGACTTTATGTAAGCTTGGAGATATGATCAGTTGATGTACAAGTGGTAGTGCGCCTTCTCCTATTGGTTCCGAACACAACTGCATCACCATGAGTTTTTGCATCTCTTCTCCAAGCACTCCAAGTAAGTCACAAAGTGCCTCCAAACTTTCTTCAGAACCTTTCTCAGTGGCGTCAAAACACAACAACTCCTCAGACAATTCGTCAAGACTGACATTCTCTTTCAAGTACATATAAAATTTGTAAGGTACGTACTGCGGTTGGAATGCTTGTTTTACATAAGGAAGCACTTCTAATAGTTTTAATTTGCCATCGACATTTCCACTAATCAGTTGTGAGACGGTGTTAGAGATCACTTGGTCGACGACTAAAGCTTCTTTTACTTTAACATTAGAATACACCACTGTCTTGTCTATTTGTATTTCATCGCCATCCTTCAAGCCAACATCTTCTAGAGCCACATCCTTCTTAATAATTTCACCAAAGGCCACAACAACACCTTTAGTCTTTAATCGATCGACTAAATCGTTTGCAGTCTCTCTTTTAAACACTTTGATATACTCTCCGTTATACAATACAGTGATTATTCGTGGCTGTAATTGTTGGTTAACCGGGATAATCCGTTCAAAGACATATCTTAAACTGTCGACTAAATCCTCTTGGAAATTCAAACCCTTTTTCGTTAGTACCTCAAAACAGGTGGTGATGACTTCGTTCACTTTAATATCTGCGTCTTGAATAACACCAATGATGTACTCTCGCAATCCACGCAAATGGCGATATCTGGATAATTCTAAAGCAATTTTGACTCTCTCAATCGAACTGAGAGATGGGGTGTTTGCTTGAAGAACAGTAACTATGACATCTTTAACTCGTGGGCATGACGGGGGCATTTTATTGAGAATCAATTGTCTGATCACCGTCAAATTAGAAGGCTCAAGACATTCCGAGAACAATTCATCTGCTGCTGCGTTCGTAACATGGTCCTCGCCCTTTTCAATCAAATACAAAATGTCTGGGATGTTCGCCTTTGCGCGCCGGAGGACTGCGCAACACAGGCGGATCAATTTTTCACTTTTTGTTTCGTTTTGGATGGCAAGTTCAGACAGAAACGTGCGCTCGCTGACGTCCAAATTTTCGAATGGGAATAGTGTGAGCAATTTCAAGACCACTTTTGTAGTATCTTCATCGTTTTTCTCTTTCATTGTTTTAAACAACTCGTTCACTGAGCTTTGATTGAACATCTCAACTTTAATCAAGTCGAACAAATCACTACTTTCAATGATAGAAGGCAATACCGAGACAATTGTTGTTCCTTGTAATGTCGCTTTCGCCAAAAATGCGTTGTATATGTCTTTATTTACTTTATTCATAATGTGTGTACCCAAACACTCTTTGACTTTGTCCAATTCCATTTCGTCTCCTTTTTCATTCACAAACCCAATGACTGTGTTGTGGTTATTTTTGTCTTCTTCATCCAGCACATGTGAAACAACCTTAAAAAATAGTGTTTGGTCCTCCTCAAAAACGCCTGCTACGACGTCCCATTGTTCGTTCAAATTTTTGAAATCGATTTCGGTGCTTTTCAAAAATTCCATTGACTCTGTGTTTTTAAGTTTATAATACACTGCTTTGAGGATTATCTCTCCGTTATACTCTTTCTGTTATTATTTTTAAATTACCACACATCATTCAACCAAAGTTTTCTATCAAACTTTCTATTAACTATTATAAAATGAATATCAAATGAATACCAAATGAGCCAGAATGCTGGGATTAATAATAAAGATTTTTTGAAAGTTCTCATATTAACAAATTAGAAGTTTCACTTTGAAGCTTTCTAATGAACTATAATAAACTAAAAAAACAAATTAAAAGTCACTGTCGGAGGATGTCGTTCCCCAATTCCCAGGAGGTAGAAGCATCCCTGTATTTGTACTCCATGACCCAGCACTGTCTTCTTCCATCTGCTTTTTCTTCTCATCAATGTCACTCATTTCCATCGGTTGGCCTCCATTCTTCATTTTCTGTGCTAAATACTCCTCAGACTTCGGGGACAGTGGTTCCATCGCTTTCGTTGAGAAAATGTCCGACGTTTGGCGACGTTGTTTGCGCGCCATGTTCTCCTCCTTCTCCTTTTTGATCTCATTGAACGTTTTAAACTTGATTTGTGAATTGACAACGTTTTGGTGAATTGCCGATGCAAGGCCTTGGTACATAATTCCTCTGTTCTCGCTTTGTGCTCTCATCCGTTGTTTTTGTAACATCTCTTCCTCAAATTGGTTGAGCCTAATCAGTGAAGGTGGTGTCATTGGTTGCAAGTAGAATGGATTCGAATTCAGAATGTTGAGTACAACTCCCTTATTCAGTCCATCAGAGTAGACTTGGTAATACGTGGTCGCATTATATCCCATACTTTTCAACTTCGCTGCGGCTGCTGGGTTTGGTGCAATCTTCTTCAAAACTTCTTCTGGCGACAGTTGTGTTCCTGGTGGGAATGTTCTTAAAGGTTCATTTGTTGGTGGGAGTGTGTAGTCAACGGTGAATGGCTTTTTAGTAATAAAAGGGTGTTGAAGTGCTTGGTCTGGTCTCATTCGCATTTCGGGATCCCATTGCAGTGCTCTTTTAATGAAATCCAAAAAGGCGTTTCTCATCTCTGGCTTTCTTGGTTCGTCTGCTGCAGAGACTCTGAAATTGACTTTCATAGCGATGTCTTCAAGTGTTTTGTAAGAAAAGTACTCGCGATTTGGTTCTGTGTACGTATTTGAATCGCTCTCAAACTCTCTCTTCAGCTTGAATGCCCACACGTCGTCTTTATTTTTCATTTCTGCAGGACGCTTTCGTCTGAAATATTTTGAGGTCTTCGTTCCTCTATCGAGTAAAGATCGTGGTGGCATCCCAATCATATTAATGAACTTATACAACATGTTGTATTCGCAGTTCCCCGGAAATATTGGTATACCCACAAAGAGTTCCGCTGCCATACACCCGAAGGACCACATGTCTATTGCTGTTGAATATGGTAACCCCAATATAACTTCTGGTGACCGATAATGTCTCGACTGAATATAACTGTACAGCGTGCTGTTTTCAAAACACGCCGAACCAAAGTCGATAAGTTTGATCTTCTTTGTCATATCAACTAACAACACATTTTCGGGTTTTAAGTCGCAATGGACGATGCCATTCTTAAAGCACACAACAAGTGCCTCCAACAATTGTTGAAGTATCGAGCGCGCTAATCCTACGTACAGAGCGCGGCAGTTGTTTTGTTTCATAAGTTCATACAAATTGATGGAGAGCAGTTCAGTGACAATGCAGATGTGGTTATAGAACACAAAGTGGTCGACCATCCTGAGCGTGTTTCCACTCCCATCAGCGTCAAACTTTTCACTGAGTAATTGCAGAATCGCAATTTCAAGCATTCCTTGCCTGTAATACGCCGGTTTGTTTTTCAACACTTTAATTGCAACCAATGTCTTGTTAACCTCGTCAAAGCACTTCACAACTTGCCCAAAAGCACCTTGTCCAAGTTGGCCAAGTACTCTGTATCTTGACCCCTGCTTCTTTCCATACGTCAAAGCATTTGGCACGCCCGTTCCCAGCACCTCGTCCATAGTTAAAATATAGTCATACTTACAATTGTCATGATTTTCGTTGTGACAAGGAGTGGAAGGGGAAGTAATGGTTTTTGCTTTCCAGAGGTCACAGAACGCATCGGTGAAGTAGTCCGGGTTGCATTGCTGGAGGATCTTCAAATATCCGACGGTGGCTGTTCTCACCTGGCTTTCCTGTGTGTTACTATCCATTTGTAAATGGTGTGTTAATAGTTAAAATACTATAGTGTACTGGTTTGTGTTATTGGGTGGTTTTGTCAGTTGTGGAGGTTATTTCAAAGAATTCTTTTCCTCTTGGGTAAAGGCAGAATAACCATACAAATATAATAAAATAACTATAATTCAACTATTCAAATTGAGGGAAACTAAATAGAATACAAACCATATCGACGCCGGGGGACATTGAGCGAGTCAGTTGGTTATATTGGGAGTATAGACTATCTGGACATGGTGTGATGAATATGTGCGAGTCGGACTTAATGAATCTCTTTCTGTGAGTCGACATTTTACGAATTGAACAGTTTGTTTTTAGATCTTTTTTATTTCTCTTTTTAAGTCGCCATTACTTCGGATTTCTCTGTTTTTTTTTATCGTTAGAGTTCGTTTTGCTTCCTTTTCACTTATGTTGAAGGGATGACGATTTTGTACCGCTATTTTCTAAACACAAATTGGGAAATTCCGATTCTTTTTCTAATCAATTTTTGTATTCTGGCAAAAATAGATTCGTATGAAAATTTATTGTATGCACTTTTGGGAGGTCATACAATATACCATTTTTGTAGAACTATCATAACTCATTATTTCCCAAAAATTACTCACTTTTTTAAACTCCATAAAATTTTTCAAAAACCGAACTTCTAAACTTTCAAGAAAAATCTTATTTACATCAAAGTTTTCTATTTTTAATATAATATATTATATAAATAATATTATTATTCATTTTAGTTTATTTATTAATTATTTTCCTTGAGATTACTAGTTCTATTTTTTTGGTAACATTTTTAATTCTATATTACCATTAATGACTTTAAACTACTATTTTATTATATTAAAATAACTAAACTAATGCCTCAGCATTAGAATTTTTTATATTGCCGAGTTATTTTCAGATCTTTATTGAGGGGTGATTGAATTGTCGACGTGTCACCAAATAAAAATAAACATAACAAAAGAATTATAATTATTTAATAAGTCGAATTCAATTAAAACAATCTAATTTCCATTAGTATAATCTTAATACATATGTCACATTTTACGGTTTGTACAATCTTTGTGATAATTCTTTTCATTTTGCTGTACGTCGTTCTGAAGACAAGAAAAATCTCCAGCTTTCCAAAGACTATTCCCAATGAAGCCAAATTTTTGTTTGAAAAATACAACGAGACGATTAAATTTGGGAAAACACACCCAATGCGACAAAATCCAACTCTTTATGGGTGGAATGTAACTCCACCCGTGTTGACAGGAATGGATCAGTTAGCTGAAGAAAAATACACCCTTAACAAAACTTTTCAACCAGCAGCAATTAAATATTATATGATCCAACTAGTAACAGGTCAATACAAAGAGTGCCAAGAAATATCTACAATACCAAGAACACTCGGAACAACGTTTGAGGCGAATGGAGTTATCACCAAAGTTGTTCTAACCGACTGGAAGTTTATTCGTGACGAGCAAACAAAGAAGTGGAAAGCAGTGAAAAACAAAGGGACCATCGGAACGTCTTACCGAGAGATTCAAACGGAGTTTTCAAATCATTTGAAGAACTCATACTCAACGCGTGTGAATACTAATACCATTTTCAGAAGTGGATGGATCGATTCCAGTGTCAGTGGCCAACAGTTCTTTGAAATGGTTAAAGCCGCAATACCAAATAACACTGGTACCTCCAAAATACGAGTGTGTTCTATTTCATTCTTAAGAACAGTGCCATGGAGCAAACAAGAGGATAAACCACTGTTGTATCAACATAAATTCCTTCACCAACTAAACTCCGAGCAAACTGAATTTGAATTTCTTCATTTTAATATTCCTTTTGGAGTGATTGGGCTCTGGGGAATTTATTTTGGTGAGGCGGTATCACAGAACATGAACAAAGATGGAATAGCAACTTTAGAAAAATGGTTCAGAGAAGACACTGATATTAAAAAGGATGAAACTTTGTTACAATTTGCACGTCGAATCTCTGCTAAAGACAACACTCTTAAACACCGTGCTATTCTGTTAAATGCAATTAAAGTGAATAACGACAATGTGAATTTCAAAACAAAAGTCGAACAACTCGGCGCTTTGAGTTGTTATTTGATCCTTTCTAAAATAGCAATTGCAACAAACTGTAAAAGCGGAACTGATCGAACGGGGGGTGCGTTTGCGCTCATTTTGGCTCTGTGTCAAATTCTTCAAAGTCGTCCCAACGAATTGGATTTGTTGGTTGATGTGGTAATCAACTTTGATGATATACAGCGCAATATTAAAACAACTTTCACATCAAAATACAATATTTCTAATGAAATGAAATTGGAACACCAAATCGAGTTGTGGGATAAATTCATCACAGACCTCTCTCAAATACAACACCCAAATTACACAGAGAAATCATTTTTGTTACTCATCGAACTCAAAAATTGTATGTTTTCTAACTTGATGAACGTTTCTATCCCAGTAACCGTGTTCTCGAGTTGTGTTGGTGGACTTAAATTTGGAAAACAAACTTCCAGATTCAGAGCTTCTAACTTCGACACGTTAATGCCTTATTACTTCATATCGGATGGAATTGTTTATTCACAAGACAATTTCAGGCTTGTTACAACGGCTTCCAGTTATTTGAGAGGAACATAAACATTCATTTCTTCATATTAACACTTTCACAACCCAAAACTTTTTTTTAAAAAAGAAAAATAAGTAAAAAAGAAATTGTCCAAATCATTTTATTATTTTTTTATTCAAAACCCCCTTTCTAACCCAAACCGGCCAATAGTCAGTTTTATTTTACTTAAAATAATTAACAAATGACAACTCAATTACCTAAGATTGATCAAAAATAATCTTTTTGGATGAAATTTCATATCGCTTTATTGTGTTACAACATTTAATATAAAAACGCTTCATCGTCAATCCACTTAATAACAAACAACGTCAAATAGTCGCATTAACAAATATAACGACAATATAAACACCAATATCATTATAATCAAATGACAATATACTTTTTATATAAAAAACAACCAAATATATTAAACCATCATTAGACCCCATCTTTCTTTCTAATGCTTTGCTCTTGTTTAACACAAATAAACTCTTTCACTTTAAGTGTGACTAAAAAATATACAATTCAAATTTGAGTTGATAAAAAATAAATAAAAAATTTCAAAAATTTGTTTTGTGTATGAAGGCAAAAAAAGGGTTTAGGTAAAAGAAAAAAATAAAAACTTATTATTATTACGTTTCTGTTTTGAACGTGTTAATTCGTTTATAACTCTTCAATTTGTAATATAAAATTATATTAATAATATAAGAAAACTTTATATTTGGAATATAGGATATGGAATTAAAGAAATACTATTTTTTATGTAGTAATTTTTATAATTTTGCAAAACTATAAATATCACTCATTTGTTCCAAATTGTATAAATAATATTTGAGAAATCAAGTTGTTACTTAGGAAAAAGGGTGTTAAACGTGGATGTAAGGTTGGTCATAAATTGTTGTGCTTGGTTAATGTTGTTATCAAGAACATTAATCTTCCCTTTCTCAACTTCAATGGAACGGTCTAAATCATCTAACAGTGTCTGAATAACCTCATCGTTCTTTCTTTATGTTAGTCAGTAAAGTCGCTTGTGGTGATGTGTAAAAAACAAACGAGATTGAGTTCGTTGTCTTCTGTAGAAGGCTGTTCGACAACTCGACGAATTGGTCCAAAGTATATACTTCCTCTACTTCTGGCATCTGAGTCATGCGCAAAGTTTCTATATTTTGCAATTCAAATGCGTGTAAATTCCCAAGATTGTGTAAAATGAGTAAATGACATCCCACCAGATTGAAATAATGAGTTTTCCAAAAAAAATATAATTTTTTTATATTATAAAAATATTTATATTTACCAGTTGATAATTATTATACAAAATATTTATATTTAATTAACTAATTATATTTTTGTAATTAATTCAAAATAAAAAATAAAAACATAAAGAATCCACTTTTTGTGCTCCAAAAATAAAAAACTTGAAAAAATCTTTCTTTTTTTATTTAACATAATTAGTTCAAAAAACGGGAAATTAACTATATTAAAAATATTTCTTTTTTTAGAATCATTTTTCGTAAGTTATTTTCCCACATTTTTAAAAAATAAAAGATCTGTTATTATTTATTTTTTTCTTGGAAATTTCACCATAAACAAAACAAAAAGAACTATTTGTCAATAAATAAAAAAATCATAATAAAACCATATTATACTCCAACGAAACCTTTAGAAAAATCAACTGCACTTATATAAAACAAGACTAAGAATCCAAAAAGTGAGCACTTGATGATTCTCCTCTTATTATTGATTTCAACGACTGTCTACTCTCAAATACAAAGTTGTAAACAATACGTCACCCCAAACCACTGTTTCGAATGCTACGCGGGTGCGCACCTTGAAATACGAAATACAGACAATTCACCAGTCCCAGACATGCTTTGCGTGACGGACACGAAGATCACAAACTGTGCCACACAAGACTCAAATGCGTGTATAGCATGCAACGAAGGATTTTATTTGAAGGACAACCAATGCTCTGATTGCAAAACGGCGATAACGAGTTGCAACAAATGTAATTCCACACATTGCTTTGGTTGCGACGACTCCCTCACTCTTTCGAATGACCAAACGAAGTGTGTTGATTGTAGTTTATCCGCTAACAGTGTTCAGTGTGGAAAGTGTGATGCTGGGACATACTTCAATGTCGAACAACGAAAGTGTTTGAAGTGCACAGACAAGTGTGCTGTATGTACTTCAGCAGTCAACTGCTATAAATGTGAAAGTGGAAATTTACTTGTGAAAGATGGTACTGTCTCCTGTACACCGATTATGAATTGCAAACATCTTGTTGATGATCACTGCGAATCGTGTGAAAGCGGTTTCTATTTATTCAATGGCGGATGCAAAGCTTGTGGAAACAACTGTAGTCTATGTTACAGTACCACTACAGACACCACTATTTGTTCAACATGTAAAGATGGTTATACTTTACAAGACGGAAAGTGTTATGAATATTCTGATATCAACTGTCAAACAGGATCGCCGAGTTTTGGATGTATCACATGCAGTGATGGGTATTACTTTGGTTCAACGGCGAAATGCGAGAAATGTGATGGGTCATGTGCAAAATGCGTTGAAAATGCAACGAACTGTATATCGTGTAACACAAACTATTACTTTAATGAGAATGTGTGCGTTTTAAAAGACGAGAATTGTAAACTGGTCGACCAGAGTGGATGTAAAGAGTGTGCAAACACACAAAATATGCGTGGTTTTTATATACCAGAAAACGGCAAAAGATGCGAACAATGTGCTGAAAATTGTCAATTGTGTGAGAAACTTTCAACCAACTGTACTGCATGTGTTGACAATTATTTACTCAGATGGGTTTCCACAAGTGACAGTGAAGATACGGGATATTATACTTGCTTGTTAAAAGATGATACAACCTGTGGAAGCGCACAAATGGGGTATTGCACAAATTGCACGGACGGACGATTTATTTCGGAGTCTGGAAAGAATCAAGAGTGCACGCTCTGCGACAAATCTTGTGACACTTGTGAAGATAGTTTACATTGTTACACATGTGCAGATGGGTATTTTCTTCCCAAAAACTATTCTACATCAGAAAAGAAGCCACTCTGTTGGGAGCAGTCGACTATTGACATGACTTGTACTGCCACAAAAACGGGCTGTGACGTCTGTAAAAAGGGGTATTGGATTGACTCTTCCGATAACACCCAATTTAATTGTACTGAGTGTCCACAAGGCTGTGAGTCTTGCCAATACTCTCCAACGTCAGAAAAAGTGATGTGTTCGTCGTGTATTTCATCGCAAGAATATGTCAAAGATGGTGTGTGTAATAAATGCAGTGAATTAAAGAATTGCAAGTCGTGTAAAGAAGATAAATGTGATGTCTGTCAAGATGGATATACCATTGACGCGGGAGGAGTATCGTGTTCGAAGACAAATTGGGCACTTATTATACCATTAGTCGTCATAGGTATATTACTCATCGTTGCTGTCATCTTTGTTATCATTGTCATCATTTGGTGGAAAAGAAAGAAGAGCCTTGCTGCTGAATCGACTGCTATCAAACCATTCCACGTCTCTTCGGACTTACAAATGTTGTTGTTAGGCGCAGATAATGAAAAGTTCCCATTGAAGACTGATAAGTGGGAATTAAACTTTGATGGCTCGAAAGCAAAAGTTGTAGTCGATATGGAATATGAAGAGACTATCAATTTGGCGAATATGACTAAGAAGGAGTATTATTTCGAGTTCCACTACACCCCATCGCACAAATATGATTTGGACATCACACCCAATAACGCGACTTTAAGACCGGGAAATGCTATGGCCATCACTTTCAAAATGAAAGTGCTCTGCACGACATCCATTTGTGACCAAATTGGTATCACTGCGATGGACGTCGACGAACAAAACAAAGAAACGGCTGCGTTGAAAATAATCGTCGAGTCTGATTTGTCCCTGAAGCTTGATCATACTGAATTGAAGCCAGTGATGCCACCAATTGGGGAGGGCGCATTTGGTATGGTTTTCCGTGGGACGTATCGAGGCAGAGATGTCGCCATTAAGAAAATGAAAGCCAGAAACTTGACACCAGAACAAGAGAAAGAGTTTTCGCTTGAAGTCTCAATGATGACACAGTTGAGAAGTAACACTGTTGTTGAGTTAATTGGAGCAGTCTACACGGAGGGTGAGATATCGATTGTCACAGAATTTGCAGAATATGGCTCTTTGAGCAAAATATGGAAGAAACAAACACTCAATTACCAACTCAAAGTGAAGATATTGGACGATATGGCTGTTGCACTGAGCTACTTACATCAGAACATGGTGTTACATCGGGATGTCAAAGGCGAGAATTTGCTTGTCTTTTCACTCAACCCCCACTCGCCAGTCTGCGCCAAATTAACTGATTTTGGGACATGTCGAAACATCTCAGAGCGAAACTTGGCTGCGAAAACATGTCGCAGGGTATCGG
>NW_004440189.1:204847-206423 GCF_000330505.1 Entamoeba invadens IP1
TTGCCGCCAGAGACTTTACAGAACTCGACGGGATTATAGTTTCCCAGTTGACGTGTACTCATACGGGATTGTGTTGTATGAGACGTACGTAGAACGCAATGCATACGATGCCGACGAGAAATTTAACCAACCGTGGACTATTCCACAATTTGTCATTGAAGGAAATCGACTCCCCAAACCGGATGGAATTCCAGAAAACTATTGGGAGTTGACTACAAAATGCTGGTCGCAAAGTCCAGCGGATAGACCGACGTTTGTCGACATTCTGAAGACAATTGAATCTTGGGGAGAGAACATCCGATATGCCTTCAGTGCGGACGCTGACAAGAAATTGCTTGGGAGTGAAGGGTCAAGCTCAACGAGTGTGCCTTCAAGTGCTCAGGAACATTCCACCTCAAATTCACAAAACATTCCTTCGAAGTCTGAAGAACACACTTCTGGCTCGGACAAAAAGTCGTCGAACAAAAGCAGTATAAAACTTGAAGAGAATAAACCTGGCGAATTGAAGGAAGTAGTCCTCACTAAGCAGATCAAGAGATCCGAGAGCTCAAGCTCATCATCTGATGATTAATTTTTACGTGTTTTTTCACCTCACTCCACTTAAGGGTTTGTATAGAACCCCATTTAATACTTTACAATAAATAAACATGTATTTACTCATTAAAATGTAGTTACGATATATTGATTGACATAACAAATTTGATGCAATAAAGTACAATATGACAAAATTAAAAAAGCATATTATGTATATGTTCTATGATTTTTTTCATAATGTTTCGATACAATAAAGGAAACTTAAAAAACAAAGAATAGCCAATGACTTACCTCCCTTCTCCACTCATTGCTCGACTCTTCTTCTTTCTCCGAACGATCGACGACGCAATAAATTTGGTATTGGTGTGTAAGAAGTGTTTGATGAGTTCGCTTTCATTGTTAATCAATCCGTATTACCCGATGTATCCCCATTACTCGAAATGTGTTGAAGCTCGTGACGAGCGGAAAGATGTTTTACGCGAACTCCGCCTCTTTCCAAAAATCCAAATTCTTCAATTTCGAAATGAGCTTCAAATGGAAGAGATTCAACCATATAACTTCATTCGTGTGATGACGGGGAAAGTTCCATTTGGACTTGAATCTTTACGTAACAAAATGGTCAAACAAATCGAAGAGTCTTTCTTTGCACCACTCTCAACAAGCTTAAGACAACTCTACATAACAATAGCAATGGAATCACTTCCTGATTCTCAATCATGTGATGGCAATGTTATGCTACAAAGACTTGATTGTGAACTCAAAAACATAACCAATTTGCAATTTCTTCAAACACTGAAACTTAGGTTTGTATCAAGAAATGAAAACATTGTGAATGGTTGCGTGTTACAATCGTCCACTTCATTGATAACGTTTAACGACCGAATACTGTGGGTTGCAGATCATTTCAAAAACAAGGCAATTTCAGTCATTTTCGAACTTGATTTTCCAAACCCAGTTCTTTTAATTAAACTTAAACAGTTGTCCACAAAGTTTGTAATGGTCACCAGCAATGCAATGAATATGGACAAAAATTATTTGAAAG